>NC_073313.1:87647595-87729246 GCF_027595985.1 Sorex araneus
TTGAACCTGGGATGGCCACATGTAAGGTAAGTGCCCTGCCCACTGCACTATCTGTATGGTCCTTTGTTGCATGGAATTTTTGGTTCACAGCACTGAACACTGAGAGACCCCTTTGATATAGAAACTTCGTAAATTCCCATAAAATTACCTTGTATTGTTTGCAGTGGCAATTTGTTCACCACTGATTTCTCAATTCACTTCTTTAAAACTCCTGTTAATTTTGGGTTTCTCTATATTTTATTTTATTTTATTTTTATTATTTTTTTTTGCATTTTGGGTCACACCCAGCAATGCTCAGGGGTTACTCCTGGCTTTGCACTCAGGAATTACTCCTGGCAGTGCTTGGGGGACCATATGGGATGCCGGGGATCGAAACCGGGTCGGCCGCGTGCAAGGCAAACGCCCTACCCGCTGTGCTATCGCTCCGGCCCCTCTATATTTTATTTTAAAATTTGAATTTCCAACCTCTTTATTTCCTATTTTTTTCCAAGAAATTTCCTTAACTTTATGTTCACAAATTTTGTTATGAAAATCATGTTTAAATGTGCAGAATTTCACTCTTTCTATATGATCTGTTCTATGTTATACCGTTTTGTCCTTCTGTTAGCATTTCAATACGTTGAATCAGAAGGTGCTATTTAAAATTGTTTTCCTTCTCAATTTTTTTGGCTACCTAGAATCTTTTACAGCTCCATGTGAATTTTAGTATTTTTTCTATTTATATAAAAATCCATTGAGATTTTGGATTTTGATTTACTTACATTAAATTTGTAGATTGCCTTGGATACTTTAGACATTTTGGCAATATATATATTTTTCTTTATTCATTTTTAAATATAGACAAAAACTACAATTGTCAATGCAATTCTAGAGTTGAAATGGATTATATGACAAAGCTCCACTATTAAATAAATAGGTCTAAGACATAAGTTTTTTTTTTTCTTTTAGGTCACACCCAAAAGCAGGGGTTACTCCTGACTTGTTCACTCAGGAATTACTCCTGGTGGTGCTTGGGGAACCATATGGGATGCTGGGAATCGAACCTGGCTTGGCCATGTGCAAGGCAAATGTTCTACCCGCTGTGCTATTGCTCCAGTCCCAAGGCATAAGTTTTTTAATGTGAAAACTGTTCTATCTCATCACAGAGTTTTTAAGCCCTTTTCTAAGGATTTACTAAGCTGTTTGTTGCTAGTTGGGCCTTCTGTGTTGTTTTTGTTTGTTTTGCTGGCTTATATATTAATGTCTTATCTAATTGAATGAGCTTTTACTGGAATTTCACTATTGAGGAGTTAGGAGGTATCCTGCAGTTTAGAAACTTCAGGACCTATGGTCTGGCCCAAAGAATTGACATGGTAGCTGCTGTGGGAAGTGGGGCTCCTAGAAGTAAGGGGGTGAGTGCTGCCTGTCCCCACTCTGAGAAGACCCCAGAGTTCTCAGCGTGGGCAATGAGTTACCTAAAATTTTTCTCAGATTAGTGTTTCTGCAGAGAATATTAGTGAAGCAATTAGTGAAGAGTTGAGCCCTTGTTGTGGCTGCAGCCATGGGGTGTGGGTGCAGCTGCAGGGGCTTCTGCAGGGCCCATACAGTGCCGCCCCTCTTGATGGCGCCCTAGAATTTTCAGCTAGGGGATTGGGGTGTTCATGAGTTTTAGCTGCTTGGCTTGCATCTTCTATGAGATCTAGTTGTGAAATGGTAGAGTAGAGCAGGTGGGTGAGCAACCTGGCGCTTGCTGCGGGAGATCATTTTAACAATGTTAACGCTTCAAATTAATGAACACGAATGTTTTTTCAAATATTTGTGTCTTTTTTAATTACTTCTGTCTATGTTTTATAATTTTCAACATAAAAATATTTCATGTTCCTGGTTACTTAGTACGTAAGTATTTTTGATGTTATTGCAAATGGGCCTTGAGCATGGCTGTGGCTGGGTTCCAGAACTCTTTGGCTGCCATGCTCAAGGCCCCTCTCCACACATTCGGATGAGCCTCACGCATGAAGGAACTGGCAGAGGAACCCAGGTGTGTGGGACTCGGGGTTGAGATCTCCAAGCCTGCTCGGATCGTGACTGGGCCTCTTTCGCCCAGATCCCCCATTTCCAGTAGCTAGGCGGTCACACCCAGAAACTGTGACGTGTAATCCCATCAGTGGCCAACATCCAGAGACTATAAAACTAAGCTCCCGGGAATTTGTAGCCTAGTTCTCCCTCTCGAAGAACCTGGCAAGCTATAGAGAGTTTCCTGCCTGCATGGGAGAGCCTGGCAAACTCCCCGTGGCATATTCATATGCCAAAACCAGTAACAATGACGAGTCTCTTTCCTCTGACCCTGAAAGAGCCTCCAATGCGGCACCGATGGGAAGAACGAGAAACTAGAGGCTTCTAAAATCTCAGGGCTAAGACGAATGGATACGTTAAGAGACTGCTTGAGAAAATCGACCATCAAGCCATGATGATGATGATGATGATGATGATGATGATGATGATGATGATGATTGCAAATGGGAATCAGAAGAATGAATCTACATATCTTGTACCATACATAAAAATCAAATCAAAAAGGATTAAAGATTGAAACTAGGACCTGAAACTGTAGAAATTCTAGAAGAAAATAGGGCATTTAGTTCATGGTATTGGAACAGATAATGAGTTTTTGGCTATAGCATTAAAATCAACATGACAAGAGTGAAAATAGACAAGTGGTTCTATAAGAAAGGAATAACCGATAAGAAAGGGAATAATCAATAGAATGAAAGACCACCTACACAATAGGAAAAAGTATTTTCAGATAGTAGTCTACAAAGAGATTAATATTCAAATATACAAAACACCTACAACTCAATATAAGCTGACTTAAAATGGGAGAAGAACTTAGATATTTTCCAATAAATGCATTCTAATTGGCCCACAGTTGCAATTAAAGTAGCATCACTAGTTATTGTGAAAACGTGAATAAAAACCTAATGATCTATTCAGTAACACCTGTTAAGATGACTATTAGTTTTAAGAATACATGGGCTGTTAAGAGTGTAGACAAATTTGAAACTTTGCATAATTAGTAGGAATGTAGTTGGTGTAGACATTATTGAAAATAGTATGGAGTTTATTAAAATATTTAGAACTACCATGTCATCCAGCAATCTCACTTTTGAGTATATATCCAAAAAATTGAAATCAAGGTCTTGAAGAGCTATCTGCATTTCTGTGTTCATTGCAGCATTATTCACAGTATATAAGTCATATAAAGAGCTTACATGCCCATCAATAAATGGATAATAAAAATGTTATATGTACACACAATAAAATAATTATTAGACTTAAATAAAAGAAGAAAATTCTGCTGTAACTGACATTATAAATAAATATGAAGGACATTATGCTAATGAAATAATTCAGTAGCAGAAGGACATATAAAGCATCATCAGAGTTATATGGGATACCTAAAGTAGTAAAATTCAAGCAGAGAGTTTAAAGGTGGTTTCCAACCCTTGGGGAATTGGGAAGACAGGAAATTCACTGAGTATAAAGTTTTCATTATGAAAAATGAATAAGTTATAGGGATCTGATGAACAGTATAGAATCTATATGTAATAATACTGCACAATCTTAAAATTTGCAACATTAAAATTGTTGAGATCTCATATTAAGTGTTCTTGACACAATAAAAATTACATTGTTGAAAGCAATTAAGGAGGACAAAAATATATTGATAAAACCTGTGTTCATGGATTTGAAGACTTATTAGTAAGTCTAAATACTGTTAAAATGTCTAAAGTATCCAAAACAATCCAAAACTTTAATGCAAGTCAATAAAAATCCAAAGTCTCAATGGGATTATTGCTGTTTTAGCTCTTTTTCCTGAGCTATTGTTTTTCTTAGGGTCATTTTTTGTTTATTATTTATCTCTTTTATGATGCAAACTTTCTTCAAGTACCTCATGATCCCTGGGTGTCTATTAATGAATAAGTCTGAGGAGATGAAATTAAATTAATGAAATTAGTGTCTGGGGAGATAGCTCAAAGGGTTTGAACACATGTCTTACATGTGGGAGGTACTAATTTCAATCCCCAGCACCACATGGTCCTCTGAGAACTGCTGGGAGTGACCCCTGAGCACTACACCAAGAGTAACCTTGAGCATTTCCAGGTGCGGCCAAGAAACAAAACAAAACAGAAATAACAATGAAATAAAATATAAACATCTGCTTTGGAATTTTGTGCTTGGCTATAGATGTCAACTAGAATGTTTCATTATAGGCTGATTGGATAGGGAAACTCCAAGGATCAGAAAGCAGAGACCTTTGCTCTTAGACTGTTTTGTTTCTCTAGAGAATAAACATCCTTTCTAGTATTTCTCTATATATGGGGAGTTGGAGGTTGGAGAGTCTTTTCTGTAACCGAACTTAATTAATCTCTGCTGTTTGTCAGACACACAACTCACTAGTACATTATGTACTCTGGTGCTTCTTAGTTCTGAGCGTTTGTGAGAACATATGTGGGAAAGGGCATACTCTTTCTTGTGGTACTCTATATGTACTCTATGTTATTGCTTCTTCTGTCCTACTTTATCTGTTGCTGTGTCCACAACTGTTTTCTATAATCAGAAATTTATTGATATATCTGGTTTTCTGCTGGAGTCCCTACTATTATCTTTATAGTGGGGCTTATACCCATTTTATTCCATTGCTGAGAGAGAATGTCAACCACCTGGTCATGAGTCAGCTAACACTCCCAATTCCTCTGGAGTTGAATCAACTGGAGGATTACGGATGATTTAGTGAATCTGAAGTCTTTCTGAAAAGACAATCTGAACAACTCACTCGGAGATATATGAATTCTCTGGAAACTTTGGTGTAAAAATGACCTAAATCAATCATTGGTTGAACTAAAATAATGTTTTTCTCCAACATGATTAACAAGGACTTATGACAACACTTCTTTCATTATATTTTTATGGTGAATTTTATAACAAAGATCTATTTTTATGGGGGAACATATCCAATGGTGCTCAGGGCTGACTCCTGACTCTGTGCTCAGGAAGCACTCCTTGTGGGTCTCAAGAAACCATATCGGGTGCCAGGGATCAAACCTGGTGAACTGCATGCAAGGTAAGTGACCTATCTGCTGTGCTGTCACTTTGGCCCCCATTACACAATTCTGGATAAATTATATTCTTGGCAGGAGCAACTAAGGTAGAGACACTTGGAATACTCACTAGCTATGAATTAGTCGAGTTATTTGGAGTCTTGTTTTTACTCATCTAAAAATTGTGCGGTGTAATAGTATTTACTTCAAAGGGTTATTGTGAAGATTGATACACTTGAGACTTGGTGCTTAATATGTTCTCAATAAATGCTAGCTGGTCAAGCTCTAGAACTTCATTTAATTACTGTAGTAAATTATTAATGGGAAGATGAATGATTATGCATGTTTTGCCTGTAGTTATTTATTGCCTTGGAACTTTTTTTCAGAGATGATCATATAGGTATCTTTTTTTTTTCTTTTTGGGTCACACACGGCGATGCACAGGGGTCACTCCTGGCTCATGCACTCAGGAATTACTCCTGGCGGTGCTCAGGGGACCATATGGGATGCTGGGATTCGAACCCAGGTCGGCCGCGTGCAAGGCAAACGCCCTACACGCTGTGCTATCACTCCAGCCCCTCATATAGGTATCTTTTTAATGTATTATCTTCTAATACTACTTGGAAGAAAATTATGTACTATTGAAAATTGTGTGAAATTATGCCCAAAGTGATCCCATATAATAAAAACTGATTCACTGAATATCCTTCATGAAATAAGAGTGAATAATGAACACGGCTGTTTTAAAAATTAAATATGAATGTAAGCTAAATGAGTAAATCAAGTAGCTATTATTGTCATTTTTATTATTCTAGCAATATCTTTTACATCCACATTCTTTGTTTCCTTTCCAAAAAGCAATTTACTTCAACCATCAAACCTATAGGCAGAGACCAGTTATTAATATCTCATCATTAAAAAAGCTTTCAATGTACATACAAATATATGTTTTTACATTAATAGCAAAATACAATATGATATTTTGTCATACTTATGACAGATTGATGTTTAAGCAGCTATATTAAGGAATAATTTAAATATAATAAATTGCACCTTATTGGAGTGAACGAGTTACAGAGCTATGTAGTCAACACCACAATCCAAGTTTTAAAAACTTCATCACTCCAAGAATTTTTCATTTGTAGTCACTTACCATTTCTATTCGTAGCCTCAGGGAAACACGAACCAACTTTCTTTCTCTATAAATTTGTTTTTACAGATAACTTTTTAAAAGAAACAAAAAGTCACTGAAGATTCATTCTCTCCTTACCATTTAATTTCCTTTTCTTTTTTTTCCTTTAGAGGCAATCATCTAGAAATAGGTTATTATCTCTTCTGTGTTTTAATGCTTTTTCAGTATTTTTTATTTGAGACTCATCTATATTTATATATTCAGGTCTAGTTTGTTTATTTTTACTATAGCATCACACTATAATGTATAAGTTTGATGTTTTGTTTGTCATTTTGGCTGGTTTGTTGTTTTCAAGTTTTCAGGTTACAAACTCTATTGTTTTCACCTATAAACATTAATGGACTTTGGTGGCAGAGATAATGCTATGTATTCACCCAACTCTTTTATGTTCCTCCTTCACAACAGGGACCTATATTTTCTAGTTCCTTATATGACTACTCCTAACCAAAAAATGTGATGTGGACCACCTCATATTGATGCGGCTGAGGCAGTTTTTATGATTCTTTAATTTCTGTCTCTCCCTGCCTTCTCCACTTGAGCATCCCCTCTGATGGTCATGATCATTACCATGGTCATGGAAGTTGGCGGTAGAGATAATGAAGCTAATGATTATAGCAGCCTCAGTTTCTCAGTCACCTCACAAAAGGAATGAATGCTGCCTTGGGTGCTATCTGATAGACAGCTGACTTTTCATGACTGAGATATAGGGATGACTTGTAACTTCAGTATAAGTCCAGTTTATTCGGATTAATATAACACCCCATATAGTTCTTTTTCATATTTCCTCTACTTGGATAGTCTCCTTTGGGAACTACCAATTCATTTCATATCTACCTAAGTTTTTTCATTTAGACATTTTTAATTATTGATTTGTAGGAGTTAAAAACAGTGTGTATTAATATATTGGTGATAATTATTGAAAATGTACACTTATTGTTAATGACTCAGTTTAATTTCATTGTCTTTTGTCATATAAAATGTTTATCAATCTATTTATGTCACCCAGGTCCCTGGGGTTCTTTTTTTTTATTGAATCACCATGAAAAAGTTACAAAGCTTTCAGGTTTAAGTCTCAGTCATACAATGATTAAATACCCATCCCTTCACCAGTACACATGTTCCACCACCAAGAACCCCAGTATACCTCCCATTCCCACCCCCCTGCCGCTGCCTGTATGGCTGATGATTTTCACTTTACTCTCTCTTTACTTTGATTACATTCAATATTATGACAGAAAACTCACTATTATTGTTTGGAATTTTCCCCCAACAATCAGATCTGCCAAAAAGCCATCATTTGATAATTTGTTTTCCATTGCTGAGAATGAAGAGCATATGAGGTCTTGGATTTCTGGTACTTTAGTAATTATGTCAAGAGAAATTTCTGCCAGAAGTTACATCACTGCAAGCTCGTACCTTTGTTTAGTGGGCTCTAAAAGATGGCAGTCGCATCCCAGAGAGGCAAAAAAGTATAGTCAAAACGACATGTGCACTTATATATTCATCGCAGCACTGTTTACAATAGCCAGAATCTGGAAAAAACCTGAATGCCCTAGAACGATGACTGGCTGAGGAAACTTTGGTACATCAATACAATGGAATACTATGCAGCTGTTAGAAAAAAGGAAATCATGAATTTTGCATATAAGTGGATCGGCATGGAAAGTTTCATGCTGAGTGAAATGAGTCAGAAAGAGAGAGACAGACATAGGAAGATTGCACTCATCTGTGGTATATAGAATAACAGAGTGGGAGACTAACACCCAAGAATTGTAGAAATAAGTACCAGGAGGTTGACTCCATGGTTTGGAGGCTTGCCTCACATTCTGGGGAAAGGCCAACTCAGAGAAGGGATAACCAACTATAATGTAGTCGAAGGCCATCCGGGGGAATGGTGTTGCGGGCTGAATGAGGGCTAGAGACTGAGCACAGTGGCCACTCAACACCTTTATTGCAAACCACAACAGCTAATTAGAGAGAGAGAACAGAAGGGAATGCCCTGCCACAGTGGCAGGGTGGGGTGGGGGGAGATGGGTTTGGGGAGGGTGGGAGGGATGCTGGGTTTACTGGTGGTGGAGAATGGGCACTGGTGAAGGGATGGGTTCCCGAACTTTGTATGAGGGAAGCATGAGCACAAAAATGTATAAATCTGTAAATGTGCCCTCATGGTGATTCACTAATTAAAAATAAATAAATTAAAATATAAAATAAAATAAAAGATGGCAGTTGCCATGCCGCTGCTGCCGCCGCCGCCGCCAAAAGGAAAGGCCGAGAGAAAAACCTTTCCCCTCCCGGGGTGGCATGGGGCTGTAGCTTAGTTCACAGTCTAGAGGCATTTCTGCAAGAAGCCGCTGGGTTCCAAAAGTAGTTTGTGGGCCTCCGGGATCATGGGCGTTCAGGAACAGAGGAGCTGTTCGTGTGGGGCCGCTCAGGGTCTCTTCTCTAAGCCTGGGGTTCTTGATGGTACTTACCCTTATAGTGCAGTGCTGTTCAGGCCTGGTAGTGCTAGAGGCCACCACCAACGTTACACCTAGCTGTACTCAGGGGGGCATATGGTTCCAGATAATAAATTTAGGGCCTGGCACATGCAAAGAATGTACTCCATTTCTCTCAACCATTTCCTGACTCCTAGAATTTTTATTTAATGTAGTAAAAATTGTCAGTATTTTCCTTTGTCCTTTGTGTTTATTATGTCTTGCTGAATACTCCTTTTTCTCTTCCTCCTCCTTCTACTTCATTTCTCCTCCATGGCCTCATATATGCAAGACATATGCTCTACCACTGAGCATTTATTAATCCCTAGCCTGAATAAGCTCTTTTCTAACTTTTTTGAAAGTCCTTTTCTATCTTTATGTCATAAAGATGATCTCCCAAATTCTTTTTCTAGTTTTGTGCTTTATATAGTCAGGTTTTTAATTCATAGAGTTAATTTTTGTGTATGAAATGTAGCAGGGATATAATTTTATTTCTTTATACTCTCAGGGATAACAGATTGTCCTGGCAACATTTATCAAATATTCCATTAATTTATAATGCTAGTTTATGATGCAACACTTAACTCATTATCTATGTTGAATGGGTACTTGAATCTACATTAGTGATATTCTGCTTATTCTTTCATTAAGCATTTAAACATTCATATTTTCATCTATTTTTATTTATTTTGTTGAGGCTCTCAGTTAAATTCTACCATTTACTAAGTTTCTCCTCTGCTACCACTAATCTGTAAATTTACTTCTTTATTTTGTTTTTAATTGCAATGATCATTTGATTTCTAGAAGATGTTTTAATTTCTTCTTCAAATTCCTTTCCTTCTTCAGTAATCCTACTCTTTTAATTTTTTTAGGCATTCCCATTTTATAGTTTCAACCTTTTTTTTGGGTGCAGTTCTTAGAATGATAATCCTGCCATTTATTTTGACAGCTGACTTTTCCTCATAGTGATTAATTTCTTCATGTGGTTCAAATGGTTTTATTGTAAACTTAGGGTGTCTTTCTATTGGTGTTGCATGCACCACCCTCAGAGGTGGTGGTGTCTGTAGACAATTGACTTTGATTCTATAGGAGCCTCAGAGATTTATCAGCTGTTAGAAATTTCATGTTAACTTGTACTATTCTTCTCAGTAATGTAAACCAGGGCACCCACACATGGAAGTGGCTCAGACTTTGAACACTACTTTATATTACCCATAGTGCCCCAAATTCCAGAAATGACCTTAATGTATGCAAACTCATTTGAAGTTCCTTTGTACAGAATCAGTAGAGGTTGAGCATCCTTGTTTTATTGATATGTTTTTGTGTTTGGTGGCCATTTTTTTGTGTTTGGGACCATTCCTTGTGCAGTGCTGCTACCCCATTTCTGGATGCCCACAGGGTATTATGAAGTCCTTATAATTGAATCTGGGCAACTGCAAACAAAAAAAATGGGTTACAGTGCTTTGAGCCATCTTCCTAACCCAAAGATGCTAGTTTTGGGGCTGGAGCGATAGCACAGCGGGTAGGGCGTTTGCCTTGCACGCGGCCGACCCGGGTTCGAATCCCAGCATCCCATATGGTCCCCTGAGCACTGCCAGGGGTAATTCCTGAGTGAAGAGCCAGGAGTAACTCCTGTGCATCGCTGGGTGTGACCCAAAAACAAAAACAAAAAACAAACAAAAAAAACCCCCAAAGATGCTAGTTTTAAAGAAATACCCAATGTCAGTCTTCTCTCTTGTGTGAGTTCACACTTACGTTTCCTGTCAACATTAGACTATCAATACGTTATCTATGTCCAATTAATAGTGTTTTTACTTGAAATAAACTTCTTTTTTGTTTTTTTGCCACATCCAGTGGTGCTCAGGGTTGACTCTTAGCTCTGTACTCAGGGATCACTCCTGGTAGTGGATGGGAATTCTGTAGATTGAAGCCAGGTCAGCTGAGTGCAAGGCAAGTGCCCTACCTGCTGTACTATCTCTCCAGCCCCTCAAATAAACTTAAGATAGCATGCATTGGATTAGACACATCTATTTACCAGATATCCTTTACAGAAGGACCAACTGTAGATTTCTCTTAAATAGACACTTATGTATTAAACCTTATGAAATCTAGTTTAATTTATAATAATTCAATCTATATAAAATATTGCATAGTACTAAACAAATGCCTGCTGAATGAGTGAGTGACTGAATTTATGAATATAAAACTAACTGCTGTGGCATGAAATTAAATATCCCATTTTATTAAAATGTATAGGATAAAAAGTTTAGCTACAAATTAGCAATAGTAAGTTTGAAATCTTAAAAGAGCAGGCAAACTATTAAATAAAATCCATCATGAGTTTCAATAAAACCAATGATTGGCACTTAGGATAGAATAACTCATTATTTTGAAGCTAAATATAAAACTTCTTACTGAATATTCAGCATGTAAAAATCATTCTGCTGGTTTGAGGTGGCCTGAAAAGTCAATTTCAATCCTACATGGGGCTATGCATTAAATAAAAGATATATTTATGGCATGTGCACAATTCAACAACTGATGCATAGTCCATTTCTTCAGTTACAATAGAATTTGCTAATGTCAAAAGGTTCGAGTGACATTTCTTACAAAGAGAAAAAGACTACAAGAGAGATAAAAGGAAGTTAAGAAAAAGCAGAAAGGAAACTAAAGGTAAGTATTATGTTCCAAATTGAAGTCATTTTGAACACTTGCTGTGTTGCACAACAGCACGTTGTACATTTTTAATAACAAAGGGGAGATTAGTGTAAGATTTATTTAATGTACATCAAACCTAACGGTTTACAAACCACACAAAGTGTCTGAGCACAAGGCCGAACAAGAACTAGGACAGTGATACTTTTCTTTCTTTGGTTAAATGAAGTTTAGTTACTGGCATCACAGAGGTTTTATATAAATACAAAACTGGACAGGAAATTCTACGTTTATAGAGAGAACAAAAGGAGTTGAGGTCACCACTGTATTATGTCTCTAAAATGACATTATATCTTAGTGTATAATTAGTTACCGTACGGCTTAGAGAATGACTTCATGTTTCTATAGAAGGGAAGAAAAACCAGGAGTGAGTTTAATTCCCATGTGAATTCAAGATGAACAAAAGAACCCCAAGATGAAAGAGTTTATTTCAATATAAAATATTTTACTCTTTGATATTGCTGTAATTTTAAGATCTGATGCTACCTGATTACCACACTAATGTACATAGTTTCAGAATTGTAAAATAGATAGGTTCTCTTAATTATAGGAAATATCTCAGTGGACTTTAGAGATCATGCAACCCAATTGCTGTAATTTCTAACTGGGAAAATTTTGGTTTCAAGATAGCCAATGATTTGCTTAGTGTAACACAGTAAGTCTGGAGAGAAATGGGACAAAATATTAGGTTCCTAAACATGGTTTTCAGTGTTATTTCTGATATATCATAGAAGTTGAAACTTGCTACCTTATTGATTTCTTTTTTCTTTTAGCCATATCCAGTGGTGCTAGGGCTTACTCCTGTCTTTGTACTCAGGATCACTCCTGGAGGGGCTCAGGGAACCACAAAGTATGTTGGGGATGGAACATGTTGCCTGTATGCAAAGCAAGTGCCCTATCCTCTGTACTATCTCTTTACTGCCAATTATTGGTTTATTTTTTAAAAGCAACTATTATTTTGCTAGGGCTATTATAACAAAATACCACAAAATGAGATGCTTCAAACAACAATAATTTATTTGTCTCCAGGATGGGAGCCTCAAGATAGTCATCAGATTCACACTTCTTCTGACACTCTGGCTATGATCTCTTGCTTCTTCCTGGGTTCTGATCTTTTGCCTTTTGTCCTTGGTATTCCTTTGTTGGCACACACACCACTCTATTCTCTGTCCAAATTACCCTTCTCTAATATAGACACAAGTCATATTACTTTAGGGACCAATCTAATGACTTTATCTTAACTTGATTAGATCATCTTCACAGGTACTGGCGTAAGGATTCCAACATAAGTTTTGGAGACATGATTCATCTTACACTTAAATCATCAGTTTTATTGAGATAATTCACATATCATGCAATTCATTTATTTAAAATTTTATAATCTATGGTTGCTAGTTTATTCAGAGACTTGTACGACAACCATCAAAATATAATTTTAAAGAAGTTGGAGGAATAGTAGAGTGGGTAAGGCATTTTCCTTTCATACAGCAGACTAATCCCTGGTATCTCTTGAGCACTGCTAGGAATGATTCTTGAATGCAGATCTAGGAATGACCCCTAAGAATAGCTGGGTGTGCCCCCAAAACCAAAAAATAACAAATTTTGGCATTTTCACTGCCACTAAAAGAACTTTGTACCCTTTTCTCCCCCAGACCTAAGCAAGCACTAATTTACTTTGTTGTCTTTATAAATATGCTTGCCCTAGATATAAATGGAGTCATGTAATAACATGGCTTAATGTGATGATTATTTCACTCAGAAAAATGTTTTCAGGTTGATTCATCCAAACTAAAGAAATGGGATTACATCAAACTTATAAGTTTCTGTATGGCAAAAGAAACACAGGTTGAAAGTAAATGACAGTTGAGTGGGAGAAAATATTTGCACTCTACACATCAGATAAAGGGTCGATATAGAGGATCTATAAAGTATTAGCAAAGATCAAAGATCAACCACCACCCCCAAAAAATCCCCATCAAAAATTGGGAGAGAAAATGAACAAACATTTCTCTGAGGAAAACGAAGAGATGACCAACAGGCACATGAAAATAATGCTCATCATCACTTTTTATTAGGGAAATGCAAATCAAGACAACAATGAGATATCCTCTTACACCAGTGAGTGTGGCACATATCAAAAATACTGGGAACAATCTCTGTTGGTGGGCATGTGGTAGAGAAGGATACCTTATCTACTGCTGGTGGGAATGTTGTCTGGTCCAACTCCTATGGAAAATAGTATGGAAGGTACTCAGTAAATTCAGAATTGAGCTCCCATATGACTCAGTAATTCCACTTTGGGGTATCTATCCTCAGGACAAAAATTCATTTAAAAGAATGTTTGCACACCACTATTCATTGCAGCACTCAGAATAGTCAATATTTGGAACCAATCTAGATGTCCAACAACAGATAAGTGGATTATGAAGATGTGGTATATATACACAATGGAGTACTACACAATTGTTAGGGATGATAAAGTCAAGGAACTCGTTGATTTTATCCACGAGGTTATCCACAACATGGACGAAACTGTAAGACATCATGCTAAATGAAGTAAGCCAGAAAAAGAATAAACACGGGATGAAATCACTTATATGTGGTATTTAGAATAACTGGATGAGGGAATGTTATGTTTTAAGGGGTTTGCCTCATCAATCCTGGCTTCAGAGTGTAGAGAGGAAAAGGGAAGATAGAGTTGAGGGAAGGCAGAGAAGAGCCTGATGAGAAGCAACAGGGGCCAGGGCAAGGGAGTCAGATACAAAGGTGGTGTTAAGGAATGATAGAACCAAACATCCAGACCACAGAGCCAACAACACTGAAAGTCAAGAGATCCAAACTTTATCAACCAAACTTAACAAGGTGCCTGTCAAGAGGGCCCCTGGATAGGGTCGGGGCGGGAGGAAGAATATGAGATGGAACCTGGGAACATTGGTGGAGGGAAGTTGACACTGGTGGAATCGGTGCTGCAATGTTGTATGTCTAATTTGTGTGTCTAAAACTGAACTGTGAATAACTTTGTAAATCACAGTGCTTTAATAAAAGATTGTGGAAAGAAGAAAAACAGGTTGATTCACTCATCACTACTTCACTCTTATGGTGTCTGGATAGTATTTATTGTACTGTATTTGTCTATCTGTTCTTCAGTTGATTGATATTTGACTTGTTTCCACTTCTAGAAAATATGGGTAATGCTACTATGAAAAATTAAAGATTATGTGTATATATATATTTATTTCCTTGGTATATATTAACTAGGAAGGAATTGCTGGGTTACATGACAAGTCTGTTTAACCATTTGAGGAATTGTTAGATGGTTTACCTTAATGGCTGCATCACTTTTTCATTCACACTAGAAATGTAGGAGAGCTCCAATTTTGTTATTACATTCTCCTTCATATCAGTTATTGTGCATTTTCTTTCTTTTTTGCTCTCCCCATTTTTTATTGAATCACTGTGAGATGCAGTTACAAAGATTTTATATTTGAGTTTTGTCATACAATGATCAACCACCTATCCTTTCACCAGTACACATTTTATACCACCAAAGTCCCCAGTATTTCCCCCATCTCAACCCTTCCCTGCCTGTGTGGTAGACAATTTCCACAATACTTTCTCTCTACTTTAATTACATTCAATAATTTGACACCAGTCCCACCATTATTATTTGGAATTTTCCTACCCTTACTCAAACCTGCTGAAAAGGCAATGCTATACAATTTATTTTGTATTGCTTGTTATGAATAATATATGATGTTGCACAGCCGCTCCTGTGGCCGTGCACTCTTGAAGTTCTAAAATTTTAATAATTAGGGTCCGGAGAGGTCTCTGCAGTGAACTCCTCGTTTTGGAGATTCTTTTGTGTGTCTCTGGGTCACGGCCATTAAGGGGCTTAGTTAGTAGCCAGAAGCAGTTGGTAGGTATCATCTCAGAGTTTCACTGGGTCTAGGGGACGAGAGGGATCGGCTCCTCTTCCATCCCATGAGGTCTGGCGTTTGCCATTACTGCTCCTGCATACCTGCACTTTTCATTGGGTTATGGAAGATGGTGGCCACTGGGATTCCTAGGGGCAGGGCAGGGGGAGGGACAGCACCTGCTCCCATCTGGAGTAGCCGGTGAAATCTACCTATTGCAAAGTCTGGAGGCATTTCTGCAGCAAGCTGCTCGGTTCCGAGATTCTTTTTTTGTGTTTGATTATGCATTTTCATGATACCTATCCTACAAAGTATAAAATCTATTCATATTTTAAAGTCATTTTCTGTAATGATTTATGATGCTGAGCATCATTTCATGTGATTGTATATCTTCTTTGGAGAAATGTCTACTTAGATCGTTTGTCAGTTTTAAAATTATATGTCTTTTTCCATATGGATGGCAAATAGGCATATAGAAAAGTGCTCATCATAACTCATAATTAGGGAAGTGCAAATCAAAACAAAAACTAACTACCTCACACCTGTGGGAATGGCACATATTAAAAAGTTTGGAAACGGTCAGTGTTGGTGGGGTTGTGGTGAGAAAGGAATACTCATCAACTATTGATGGGAATATGATCTGGTTTAGCCTCTATAGAAAGAAGTATGGAGATATCTCAGTAAAATAGGATCAGAATTCCCTTCTCCTGTGAGGAGGTGGACAGCTGCCCTGTCATTATAATGTGCGGGCAGCACGACATCGGGAAGTCGACATTCAAACAGATACCTCATCAACCAGCTCCTGAACAGTCTCCCGTGCGAGGGGTAAACTCTGTCTGTCCGAGGTCATCTGGAGTGTGACCTCGGACAGACAGAGTTTACCCCTCCCGGCTGCATTTCTTTACTTAACGTCACGAAGCCAGTCCTTGAGCCCCCTTACAACCACCAGAGGACACCCCAGAAGATGGTGGTACTTCGGGAGGACCTTGTGCCATGACTGCTATGAGAACTACATCGAGGTGGTGAAGTATGTGTTCGGCGCCTACAAGAGGGAGGCCCCCCTGGTCATCAACACCATGGGCTGGATGACAGACAAGGGGCCGCTGCTGCTCGTTGACCTCATCAGCATCCTGGCACCCAGACACGTGCTCCAGTTCTCCTTCGAGTGTCGCAGCAAGCTCATACCGGACCTCACGGCCAGCTACGTGGACGCCACGGACGGGCTGTACACCAGGAGCACAGCCAGGGCGCGGAGCCGGGGGTCGAGCTTCCTGCCCGAGCTGCCTGAGCCGGAGCTGGCCGAGGACAAGAGGGCGGGCCCTACGATGACCGCCGCACACAAGCTCATCCACATCAGATCCGAGTTCACCATGCAGAGACACGCGCGCAATAGGGAAACGTTCAACAGGGTCCTGCGGGACCTGGCCGTGCTGGGCTACCTGAGCCAGCTGCACCTGCCCGCGCCCCAGCCCCTCCGGCCTCTGCAGGCCTTGACGCCCTGCCAGGTCCCTTTCAATGTCATGGCGCTGCGGATCCTGCATTCCGACGTGGCCCCCACCCACATCATGTACGCGGTGAACGCCAGCTGGCTGGGCTTGTCCCGGATAGCGGATGAAGCGCGTGGGTACACGGACGGGCCTGTCCTGCTGGCCCAGAGCCCGCTGTGCGACTGCCTGGGCTTCGGCATTTGCCGGGGCATCGACATGGAGAAGAAGCTCTACCACATCCTCACCCCCGTGCCCCCGGAGCAGCTCCGCACCGTCAAGTGCCTGCTGCTCGGCACCGTCTCCATCCCCAGCTGCGTCATCAAGAGCCAGAGCGGCCCGGAAGGGACCATGCCCTACACCACCGCAGATTACAACTACAACCTCCCGGCCGCCTCGGAGAAAATCGGAGGCAGAGAACTGGAGGACGGGGTGGAAGACAGGCCCAGAGAGAGAACTCGCAGGAAGAAGTCGTCGCTGGGGTCCTGGTGAGGGGCCGCTGGGGCCACACGCCTCGGGGCTGGGCCCCCAAGCAGTGCCCGCCGCTGTCCTCTCTGGACGTTGTGGACTGGTGCGCTCCACCCCTTACACAGGCCCGAAGCCAACGGGGACCGGCTCCTGGGTCGTATGGCGAGGGCAGGTGGCCGCAGGCCTCTGGAGGGAGCGAGCCTGTGTGTGCTGCCAGACGCCCCGGGAAGGGGATGGGACCAAGGTGGGCCCGCCTACAGGCCAGGCTGCGCCCAGCACCCGGGACATCTTCCAGTAGCTCTGGGTTTTTTTATTTTACTTCCAAGCCACACCCAGTGATGCTGAGGGCAACTCCTGGCTCTGCACTCATGTCACTCCTGGTGACAGGACATACGGGGTGCCGGGGACTGAAAGGGGGCTGGCTGCTTGCAAGGCTGGCACTTTCCCCGCTGCCCAGTCACCAGTTCCTTCTTTGTATTTGGGTTAATGCTGAAAAAGTCGCTCACCAGTTCTGGAAAAAAATGATAGATGCCAAGTTGATACCTATCTTAAAAACACAAAAAAATTGTTTGAAAGGATAAAGCATACCTATGTTCATTACCACACTTAGTACAATAGCCAAGTCAAATGCCCAGCTGTGAATGAATGAATGAATCAAGAAGTTACACACAGTGAAATACTATACAGCTCTAAGAAAATCAAAGCCATTGCATTTTTCAACACTGTGGATGCAACTAGAGGATATCATGCTGAATGAATTAAAAAAGGAATAGAAAAAAAATAAAGGAATTAAAGAAAAAAAATGACCCGTCTCATTTTAGGGCTTGCATATTATTACACAGCAAGGTAGCAACAAATGTTCAAAGGCATCAAAATGGAAAAAACTTAATCCACTCTCATTGAGTTGATGGGAAATGAGAAAGGGCAGGGTATTAGGATCCTTTTGAAGATTAAGGCGGGTATACTGGTGATGGGTGTGTTATCGGAAGTATGTGCATGAGAAACAACTATTAACAGTATTGTAAATCACAGAATCTCATTAAATCAGAGTTTGTTATGTTAATAAAATAAATAAATTTTAATTGTTGACTTGTAAGGGCTCTTTTTAGTCCATTTTGGTTTTTATTTTATTATCATTGAAATATATTTGGTTAAAATTGTGTTAACGCTTTTTGTGTATGACTATTAAATCTTTATAATCAAAGTTCCAAAGACCCCCACACACTGTCTTTGTTATTTCTATTTAAAAGTTATTTATTTTTACTGTTATAATAATATATTATCATATATTATTGTCTATATGTTATTAGTATATATAGCATATTATATAATATATCATTATTGTATAATATAATACACAATATTATACAATATGTAATATTATATAATATATAAACATAATGTATATAGTATATAATAATATCACACGAATCATGAAATCTCCATTAATTATTGATTTCTTGAGCGGGCTCAGTAACCTCTCCATTCCTCCTTTCCCTGAGATCTTAGAAGTCTCTCTCGGCTCGGCCCTCTCAATGATGTCGCACTGGAGGCTCTTTCAGGGGCAGGGGAATGAGATCCAGCTTGTTACTGGCTTTAGCATATGAATACACCATGGGAAGCTTGCCAGCCTGTCCCATGTGGGCAGGAAACTCTCAGAAGCTTGCCAGTTTCTCCCAGAGGGAGAAGAAGGCTATAAGACATCACAAAGCATCCTTGCGCTTCTGGGAGCTTGCTTTTAAGTCTCTGGGTGCTGACCGTTGATGGAATTACACAGACCTGGGTTCCTCTGCCAGTACCTTCATGCGTGAGGCCTGTCCGAACGTGTGGAGAGGGGCCTTGAGCATGGTTGTAGCTAGGTTCCGGTGGTCTTTGGCCGCTGGGAGCTCTGCTCGGGGTGGGGAGGGAAGCTGCGTCCATCCTCTCCGAGGGGCCCCGGGGAAGACAGCCAGGCATGCGGGCAAGAGACTCTCTTGTATATAATAATATAAACAAATTAATTTTATACTTGCAGTACTGTTCTACCATGCTTGCCATCAAAGTGCCAAGATCCCTCCACCAGTATCTCCAAATTCCTTCTCCCCATCTTAGCATCCTCAGATTACAGTTCTATTGGTAGTATTTCAGGGTTTTTTTCATTGGGAATCACCTAACCCCTTGGTCACTGTCATCACTGTCATCCCGTTGCTCATCGATTTGTTCGAGCGGGCACCAGTAACGTCTCTCATTGAGAGACTTATTGTTACTGATTTTGTCATATCCAATACGCAAAGGTAGCTTGCCGGGCTCTCCAAGAGGGGCGGAGGAATAGAACACAGGTCGGCTGCGTGAAAGGCGTATGTTACTTTTTAAAAAATTTTTTAAATTTTATTGAATCACCGTGAGATAGTTACAAGCTTTCATGTTTGGGTTACAATCTCACAATGATCAAACACCCATCCCTCCACCAGTGCACATTCCCCACCACCAATATCCCAGGTATACCTCCCCTTTCCTACCCTCCCCCTGCCTCTATGGCAGACAATATTCCCCATACTCTCTATCTCTACTTTTGGGCATTATGGCTTGCAACACAGACACTGAGAGGTCATCATATTTGCTCCATTATCTACTTTCGGCATGCATCTCCCATCCCAACTGGTTCCTCCAGCCATCATTTTCTTAGTGATCCCTTCTCTATTCCATCTGCCTTCACCCCTCCACTCATGAAGCAGGCTTCCAGCTATGGAGCAATCTCCCTGGCAACCCGAGTACCCTAAAACAGATGACTGGTTAAAGAAACTTTGGTATACCCGTTGGCATGTTTCTTTATATGCCATATATGAATGATACCATCAATTTTCCCCCTTTTTTCTGATTCACTTCCCTTCCCCTAATTCTACTTAAGTTTTAGCAAATTGAAAGATGTCATTTTTTTCTTATGACTGAGTATTCCGTAATGTATATCATAATTTATTTATCCACTTGACTATTGGGCAGTTGCATTGTTCCCAGCTCTTGGCTATTATGCACAATGCATAGGTGTGCATATGACTTTTTGGATTAATGTTTTTTCTTTGTTTTGCAAGTAGATGACCATAGTGGAATCACAGGGCCATATGGAAGCTCTGTCTAGGTATCAGATACCTAAGTATCAGATACAGTTACAAAGCTTTCATGTTTGAGTTTTAGTCATACCATGATCGAACACCCATCCCTCCACCAGTACACATTTTCCACCACCAATGTCCCCAATATCACGCCCTTTCGCCACCCTCCCCTTCCTCTGTGAAAGACAATTTCCCCCATACCTTCTCTCTGGCTGGAGCGATAGCACAGCAGGTAGGGCGTTTGCCTTGCACGTGGCCGACCTGAGTTCGATTCCTCCGCCCCTCTCAGAGAGCCTGGCAAGCTACCGAGAGTATCCCTCCCTCACGGCAGAGCCTGGCAAACTCCCTGTGGCATATTCGATATGCCAAAAACAGTAACAACAAGTCTCACAATGGAGACATTACTGGTGCCTGCTTGAGCAAATCGATCAGCGATGGGATGGCAGTGATACAGTGATACAGTGATACTCTCTCTCTACTTTGGGGTATTATGGTTTGTAATATAGATACTCAGAGGCTATCACATTTGGTCCTTTTATCTACTTTCAGCACACATCTCCCATACCGAACGATTCCTCCAACCATCACTGATTTAGTGATCTCTATTCTAGCTGCCTTCTCCTGCAGCTCATGAAGCAGGCTTCCAACTATGGAGCAATATTCCTGGTCCTCGTGTCTACTGTCGTTGGGTGTCAGTCTCATATCATGTTATTTTATCAGCACTGATTTTAAAGAGTATTTTTCTCAGTTGAATAGTTGTCACACTTGTCAGCATCAGTTGATCCTAGACACACTGTTTTATTTCTGGACTCACAATTCTATTCCTCTTATCTATACTTCTATCTTGTACAGCTACTGTCCTGTCTTGCTGTTTCTTTACTTATTTCAGTCATTGTGAAATTACAGTTATTCATGATTACGTTTCACACATACATTGTTTTAACCCCAATCACTTGACTAGCACCCACTTGCCTCTGCCAAATCCCCACCCCATTTGCCTCCCACCATCAGTCTGCCTCCAAGAGGAGAACTTTGAAAAAATATATATGATTTTCACTGTGTTTTACAATATTGTTGCTGATAGGATTTCATACATAACACTTTACCACTTTTCAGCACCACCTCCTCTTACTGGTTGATCTTCCCTCCACCGTAATCTTTGCTGCCTCACTGTCCTTTATCTGCCAGCCACCTCAGGTGGTATGTTTCTTACTATCAGTTTTCATGTTCTTTATTTCCATTGTCTTTGAGAATTCATATAATTGTTTTATCTTTTCTTTTTTCATTTTTTGCTTTTTGGATCACAACTGGCTATGCTCAGGAGTGAATTAGTCCTGGTGGACCATATGGGATGCCAGAGATTGAACCTGGGTTGGCCACATTCAAGGCAAAGGCAAACACCTGGTTGTACTATAGCTCTGGCCACTGAGGAATTTTTTTCTTTTTAAGGAGTATTGGGAAAGTGTGAGTCTTCCTGTTTTGTTATTCTTTTGCAAGGTTATTTTGGCTGTATTGAGGAATATATATTTCTCTTTCATGTGAGATATTAAAAAGTAGCTTGTCAATTTCTACAAAGATATCAGCTAGCATTATGATGGTGATTCTATTAAATCTATATATTAATTTAGGGAATATTGAATTTTAGCAGTGAAACCTTTCAATTCAGGAACACACTTTTCCCATTTATTTATATCTTTAGTCTCTTTTAACAATTTATTTTATGCAGAGTATAGTTGACCATGAACAATGCAGGGTTTAGGAAGACTTACATCCCTGTCTTGAGGCAGTTGGAAATCTGCTTACAACTTTTTACTGTCCCTAGATTTGGCTACAGTTATCTTATCTCTTGGTATTCACGGTTCACGGGGCATTGTGGTATTGTTTTCAGTACTCCCCAAATTACTAAACCCTCAATCATTGAAGTACTTTAGAGTTCACCCTTTATATCCAGGGGGCTCTATAACATCATTCAACTAAAACTATCAGTGTTGATTGAATTCATGAATACAGAATCTGACTATAGGAAAATAATCTGCATGTAAGTCCATCTGCATAGTTCAAAACCTATGTTGCTCTGATTGAACTGTTTAAATTTTTCATTTAAAAATTTATTCTTGAGTTCTTTTTGATGCTATTTTAGTTGTTTTCTTAGTCTATTTTTTGATTTTTGATTCCAAATGTATGGAAATATAATTAATTTTAGTATATTGATCTTACATCCTACATTCCTGCTAAGTTCATAAGTTATAATAAATTTTTGGTGATTTTCTTAGTGTTTTCTATATAGATCATTATCATATGCAAATAGAGATAATTTTCTTCCTTTCCAAATTAGATTTCATTATTGCTGTTATTATTTTTATGTTCCTCTCTTTTCCTCTGTTGATGTTGTTGTGATAACCAGGAAGTCACTCAGACATTTCATTGTGTTGCTTGCACATTTGGTTATGGTGCTCTCCGGAGCATGCATCCCTTTATTCATAGTGCTTGCACACATGCTTGTAGGAGATTGTGCTTCAGTTATGGTATTCATGTATGTTCTGATTGCAGTGCTTGCTAGATTTACACACTTGAGTTGTTGTGTTCATATACATGGTGACTATACATTTGCACTTCTGGTTATGGTGCTTACACAACATTTTAGTTGTGGTGCTTGATGGGGGCTGCATCTTCTTTTATTTTTTTAATTTTTATTTTATTTATTTATTTTTGCATCTTTTATTTTTGATGCTTTCACACACCTGTGGTGCATCCAGAAATCACTTGTGATTTTTGGGTCACAGATAACAGAACTTCCAGCCATAAAAATGATAACTGCCAATATCATGCTCAGCATATGTGTGCAGCACTCTTCATGCCAGAAGGCAGGTAATTTAGTCACTGATCCCTCATCCACCACCTCTCAAAATTATGGTTACTTTTATTTATTTTTTTTTATGAAATCACCGTGAGATACAGTTACAACGCTTTCATGTTTGTGTTTCAGTCATACAATGATCAAACACCCATCACTCCACCAGTGTACATTTTCTACCACCAGTGTCCTCACTATCCCTCCCACCACTTTCACCCCACCCCCTGCCTCTATGGCAGTCCTTCTTACTCTCTCTCTAATTTTGGGCTTTATGGTTTGAAATACAGATTCTGAGAGGCAATCATATTTGGTCCTTAGTCTACTTTCAGCACACATCTCCCATCCCAAGTGATCCCTCCAACCAGCATTGACTTAATGATTCCTTCTCTATCCCAGCTGCCTTTCCCCCAGCTCATGGGGCCAGCTTCCAAATGTGGAGCAATCTTCCTGGCTTTTGTCTCTATTGTACTTGGGTTTTAGTCTCATATTATGTTATTTTATGATACTTTTAATTGTAGGTGGAAATAAAAATTCTTATCTTATTCCTGACTGAGAAGAAACACTTTGAATCTTTCACTTTTAAGTATGATGTTCATTGTGGGTTTTGAAGCTCTTCTGCAACAAGTGTTTACTGGTCTATTCAAACTTTCCGTGCCAGTTGCATAACTCTACAACTCCAGTCTTACACTCAAAGACAATAAAAATGTCTTAATAGTCTAGTTTAAAAATTCTGTTTATTATATGTCTTTTTTAAACCTCTGTATTCATAGCTTATGTAGCTATAGAGAATGTCCTATTTCTTTCCAAAATCTAGGTCACTTTCCAATCATTCTACTATAACATCCCCAGCTGACTCAATTGAGTCCATATACACATGTGAAAACACACATACATATACACATGTAAACACACAAACGTATCTCCCTAACTTCTAATTTTTGGGCTTTTGGTCATACTACTTTGTAAATGTTATGTTTTTATTTCTAATATTGTTAATCTGGCATCATAAACTACAGTGTGGGCTTTTACAGAGCCATGACCAGGGATCCAGTAATTTAATTTCATCCAAACATGGCTAAACATAAAGACAAATACTCACCAAAGATAGTAAAAGATGATTGACTTCAGTTAATTTTTGTTTTCTTAGAAGGACTCCCCTATTCTTTGTGGGCTACTATAAAAACCAGAGATTTCCTGGATGCCAGTAATATTTTATTAGTACTCCATTTCCTTTTCCAAGGCATTTATTTTTTCTGCTCTTTACGTTAGCTGAGCTTCAGAGGGAGATAATTGGCCCCATCAGTTTTTATAGCTTAATGAAAGTCTCACCACGTTTACCTGTTTTCTTCCAGGGTAAATGTATCATTCCCAATGCCCTTGTTTAGGAAACGTATGATTTTTATATTGTCTCTATTAAAGCAATATAGCCTACTAAGTATGACCTCAAACACGATCTTGTTTTAAAATGAGTGCCTCTCAGTGTGAAATGCTCATTCTTAGTGCCAGGCCCATGCTGGGGTTTGAGAGTTTCTAACTAAGATCCCCAGATTCCTGAGCACAGTGTTTGCTTGTAGCTTTCTAGTCTGGAATTTACCATTTTTTGTGTATTTTACTGCAATGAAAACATTGACATCTCATTGCCCCACCCCATTAACTATGGCAAGTGGCATAGAAATAAAATACAGTGCTGTAAGAACACCACAAATAACAGAGTTTAGGGCTTGTTCTCGCTTACTTAACAACTAAAAAGGTAGACTGCATACCACTTTGAACAAAAAATTGTTTTTATTTGGTACTTGTTGAGCATGTTGCCAGTGTCAAGTATAGACAGCTATGTATTAGGCAAGTAAAAACATACTTTCAACTCCAGGGGATTTACAGTTTCACTGAGATAATAAAAGTAATGCAGAACACTACCAAATTAGAGGTACTATGTGATAGCTGCTAACACAAAGGTAGAAGAATATATGGTCAGTATAAATGGGTCTTATACAATTCTACTAGTGTCTTGTATATCCTGGATATTAATCTCTTATCAGATGGGTATTGGATAAATATTTTTTCCCATTCTTTGTGCTCTTCTGTATTTTGATTGCTGTTTCTTTTGAAGTGCAGAAGCTTCTTAGTTTGATGTAGTCACATTTGTTTATGTTTGCTTCCACTTGCATGGTCAGTGCTGTTTCATCCTTAAAGATGCTTTTAGCTTCAATGTCATGGAGAATTCTGCCTACATTTTTCTCTATATCCCTTAGAGACTCATGTCTGATATTGAGGTCTTTAATCCACTTTGATCTGACTTTTGTGACTAACATTAGACAGAGGTCAGAGTTCACTTTTTGCAGGTTTCCCAGCACCATTTGTTGAAGAGGCTTTCCATGTTCCACTTTGCATTTCTTGCTTCTTTGTCAAAGATTAAGTGGCCATATATTTGGGGGTCTGTGACAGGATATTCAACTCTGTTCCCTTGGTCTGCAGGTCTGTTTTTAGCCTAATACTATGCTGTTTTAATTACTACTGCTTTATAGTAGAGTTTGAAGTTGGGGAAGGTGATGCCACCCATCTTCTTTTTCCCAAGGATTGTTTTAGCTATTCGTGGGGGTTCATTGTTCTATATGAATTTCAGGAGTGTCTCATGTATTTCTTTAAAAAGATGTCATGGATATCCTGATAGGGACTGCATTAAATTCATATAGTGCTTTGGGCAGTATGCCATTTTGATCATATTAATTCTCCCTATCCATGAACAGCGGATGTGTCTCCATTTCCTAGTGTCCTCTTTTATTTCTTGAAGTAGTGTTTTGTAATTTGTAAAGATTTATATTTTTATTTAATTTGGGTCAGAAAAGTAGCACAGCTAGTTGGGTGATTGCTTTGCATACAGATGACTTGGGTTAGATCTCCAGCTTTCCATATGGTACCCCAAGCTCCCCCAGGAGTGATCCTAAGCCAAGAATAAGATTTGAGCATACTTAGGTGTGGCCCAAAAAGCAAACAAAAATTTAATGTAATCTTAGGCACTGTGGTTTACAAAACTTAATGGTAGGGTTTCATGTATAAAACGTTTGAGAACCAAACTCTCCATCAATATCCCCTCCCTTCACCATTGTTCCAGTGTATTTTGAGGAACAAAAGAATGGAAGGGATACAAAGAAACTAACATGAAATTGACAATTTTTGAAGACCAAAAGATAAGACTGGAAGTTCATAAGAGGAACCACTTGGAGATAATAGTGTAAGGCAGAATAAGTCTAGGTGGGGATCATTCTTCAGAAGGTAGAATCCAGAATAGTAGTGCTGAAGGTGTCACTGGGATTGGAATTCCTAGTCCAAGTTCTAGTTCCTATAGTTTTCCTGTAGTTTTCATTATATCCCTACAACCAGTTCCGGGGGCCACCATATCTATAATTTCCATTATGTGTTTTTTTTAGTGAAGCAGAATAGCTTTTATTAAAAGAAATTTAGAGATGTAAGGTGCGATGTGAGATAGATAGAGATAGAGATTCGTGTTTAGGAGACAATACTGACTTCTCAAGAGCAGAGAAAGCCTCGTTATGTTTTTATAATATCCATTTAAAAAAAACGCAATAGTGTTCAAGTTTATGGTGTTGATCTATAAGGTTACTGCATACCATGAACACTAAAGTGCCCATAGCCCTCCACCTCTGTCCCCATGTCACTTCAAATCTGATATTTCTTCTTTCCTTTCCACCTATCCTCCTATTCTTTTTTGATTGATAGTTATTGCTTTGGTGCCTACCATTACCTCCCTTAGCACAAGTCATGTGGTCCAGACCCTACACTTATGTTTCTGAATTACTACCAGTCAATCCAGTCATTCCATTCCCCACCCCCATCCCAGACCTGGTAGTCTCAGTTTGTACTTTAGTAACCAAGGTTTGTTATCAATTGATACTGTTCAAATCCTTGAATGTTTCTCTGTATACCACAGATGAGTGAGATTTTCCCGTTTTTGTCTTTCTGTTTCTGGATTACTTTGCTTAGCAAGATACACTCTAATTCCACCCAACTTGCTGTGAACTGCATAATTTTGTTTTTTTCTTGTCGCTGCATAGCATTCCATTTCAGTATTGCTCAGGGTGGAGAGTCACAACCAGAAACACTGGGGATCGCATTTGGAGATGTGGAGAAGAGTTATGAACCAAATTCAGCCTCACAAATGCCAGGCAGGCACTCTACCACTGAGCTGCATCCTTGGTACTCATTAACTTTTTAAATCCATAGATTTTTTCTTCAAATGAAATCTTGTGTTAAAAGCATTAAAACAGGCAAGAGCAGTCAAAATGGAAGCATTTTTGTTGTTGGGCAAGATCAATGTAAACCCAGTTCTTACATTTTAAGAGACTTTGGATTTCCAGAACACAAAATCATTTCCATTGTAATTAAACCAAGTGAACATTTACTGGGCTGGAGTAACCACAGTGGTAGGGCATTTGCCTTGCATGCATCTGACTCGGGTTTGAGTCCTCTGCCCCTCTTGGAGAGTCCAGCAAGCTACCGAGAGTATCTCACCCACACAGCAGAGCCTGGCAAGCTACCCGTGGCGTATTCGATATGCCAAAAACAGTAACAATAAGTCTCACAATGGATACATTACTGGTGCCCGCTGGAGCAAATCGATGAGCGAGGGGATGACAGTGACAGTGACAGTGAACATTTACTAGTTCCCCTCTTGCTTGACCTCTAAGCAGCATACTACATTGTTATTAAATAATGCATACATACATACATACATACATACATACATACATACTACTCTCTCTCACCCAACATTCTTGTTCTCTTTGCCTGCAAGATATATCCTTTTCTGATTTTTCTCTTCCTATTCTCTCCTCTCAGTCTCACTTGGTTGTTCATCTTCCTATACCCAGACTTTGAATATTGTATTTCTCAAGCCTTAAGCACCAGCTCCTTTACTTGTTTTCCTATGTTTTTTGTCTTGGCAACTTTATCTAAATTGCTTCAATTATCATCTAATTATGGTGACTCTCAAGTTATGTTTCCAGCTCAGTCTCTCCTCTGTTATGGAGCAGGAATCTTCATTTGCATATACCACAAACTCTAAATTTCTAAAACTAAGCTACTCTCTTTTCCCTTCCTACAGACCTTCAGTTTGTATCTTCCTATGTGCTGTTTGTGTCTGTGAATGCCATCCCCAATTATCCAGTTTCTTATGTTCTAAATCAAGGACTCTTCCTCTCCCCTATTCAATCACCAAGAGGAATCTCTTATCTGCTAACTCTTGAATCTTTATGCTAGTCTCAATTTCTATACTCGTACCATAAACTATCACTGCCTCCAAATAATCATTATTTGCCTGTTGGATTAATCATTTATCATATTGGTATTCCAGCCTCTGCCCTTTCCAACTCCCAGCCAGACACACACATATATACATACATATATAGATATATATGCGCATATATATGCCAAATACAGTAACAATGATGTGTCTCATTCCCCTTACCCTGAAAGAGCCTCCAGTGCAACACCGCTGGGAAGAACCAGTAAAGAGAGGCTGCTAAAATCCAGGGCTAGGATGAATGGAGACGTTACTGGTGCCCACTCGAGCAAATTGACAATATACGGGATGACAGTGATGATGACAATGATGTATGTATATTGCAGGTGGACTGTGCGGGTTGCTTTTGAAAAAACTATTGAGGATTGCCAGGATCGCCATGCATGCAAGATATAAACTTCACTACTGAACCACATACTCAACAAAGAGGAAAATCTTGGGTATTCTTTTGTTCTAAATTGCTGTGTGGGGCACATGGGGGATAGGGTGGTGGATGGTGAGGGGGAAGCCTGTAGTTCCAGGGATTGAAACTAGGGTCTTTTACATACAAATCATATGCTCTGTCATTTTTGTTCCATCATTGGCAATTGAAATGTGGTATTAAAAATATAGATTTAATCATGTTATTTCCCTCCTCAAAATTTTTCAGAGAGTTTCCATTGCTTAGGGAAATTGTCTGCATTTATTAACGAATTTTAGAAAATCTTCTATGACTTGGCATCTACTCACTTGTCTGACTGATCTCTTTTTTAAAAACCAGATATCTCTTTAAAATGAATACTCTAGCCAGAAGTAACACAATTTTGTTACTCACAGCCTCACAGATTTAACCTAGCCAGTTGTATAAATTTCTCCTGATTGTAATGTCACTCTGCCCTTATACTGCAAGACTACCTCATCCTTCTGGTTTCAACTGAAATTTTTCACCTCTGGGAAGTCTTCTTAACATTCCAACATTGTGAAATTCTAAATTCCATGACTTTCATCTGTAATGAAAATGGGGAGCCAATTTCAAACCCTGTATAAAGAAAAAATGCTCCTCTATCACATACTAACATCATCTCAGTAGGTAACAGCCTACAGAATATATCATACTGTATTGTAATTGCTGCTTTAATTGTTTATCTCCCTAATTAGCCCATAAACTCAGTGAGGGCAGGGTCCTTCTTGCTCACTACTGTAACCTCAGTGTGTAGTATGGTGTCTAAACTCTAGTATGTTCTTAAAAATTATTTGCTGATCAAATACATGAGTGAGTGAGGTATACCATGCTTCAATGCTTAGGCTTCCTTTTAAAAAGCTTAGTGGAACATTGTGACAATTTTATATCTTGCCATAAGATTCTCATTTTTTCTTTATTGATAAGTCTTCTTAAAAGGATACATTTTTAGATCTTAGAAAATATTTGCAACTGCCAAGGGCATAATTGCATATGATAATTAGATTTTAGTCGAGATGATTATGCCTCAAAATCTTGCCAATTATCCTGTGGGGAGGGCCTTCCTTTTGACTTGTAATTATGGTTACCTAACTTCTACAAAGATTCACTGGGGAAATTAAAAAACAAAAGATAATTAAAAAATGAGATGAAGCATTTTAAACTTATGTAGCCAACTAAGGCACAGACTCTCTCCCTTTCCTGCTATATGTCATTTATGAACCTCAAGGTATTTTGCTGAAAGGGGGCTATTTTGTTCATGTTATGAGCAAACTGGCTAGATGCTGGAACACAGGAAGACACAGATGAGAAGTGAGAGACCATTAAAGGCCAATTCTGCAAGAGAACATTCCGACCTCATGAGCTTCTAAATTCCGTGAACTTCATTTTTAATGAAAAAGAGGAGCCAATTTCGAGCCCTGGAGAAAAAAATCTTTTTTCATCCACCAGGCAGGTCAGCGGGGTCACAGGGCAGCTTTCTGGTCTGGCTCCTGTGGCTTCAGTCAAGGCACTTAGACAACAGCTACTGGTTGAAAGATCTTAGATTCCTAAGCTTGACGTCTATACTTGACGAAAATCACGACATGCAGATAAGGGAATGCCTTGGTCCACATTTTCTGAGAAAGACTATTTGAATATTCCAACTCATTCAGACGCCAGGTTTTCATTGCTATTTACTACCTAATACCGAGGGGAACCTATTGTACTTTAAAAGACAAAATTCAGCTTCTTGATTCCAGCTTAGGAACAGGATAGACTACCTCCATCAGCTGCTTTCCATCAAGTGACTCCTGGCTCTTAAGAGATCTTGTATTTTGGGGCTGAGCAATAATACCGTGGATAACAGCAATAGCACAGTTGACCTTGCACTGAGCCAACCTGAGTTTGTTCCCCTCAGCACAGCTAGGAGGGATTCCTGAGTGCAGAGGCAGGAGTAACCCCTGAGCATCATCAAGTGTGGCCCAAAAGCAAACAAAGAACAAAAGATCTTATCTTCATGTTAACAAAATGTAATATCAATAAAGGGTAAGTGGTGAGTCAAGCAGTACCTGAGAACCATCTGATAGACCCAGAAAAACTGTCCCTGAAACACTAGGGGAATAGAAAGAAATTAGGCCTAGATAGCTGAGTAGTCTTGGAAACCAAGACCCTTATAATACCCAACAGTTGGCTACAGTCATACTTACATCCTCAGCCTATGCCAACTCTTTCTGGAAGTGTCCCTACTTGGAGTACTTCATTATCCACACCAAGAGAAAATAAATATTCTCCATCAACTTTTCATTGTCCTTCGTGATTTGTGTGTACTGTTTTCTCAAGGAGGTGGAATGGAATAACAGGAATTTATTCTGACTTCTGAAGGCCGGAAGTCTTGAAAAGCAAGTTCTTGCTCCCTCCAAAGGTGCTTGTATAGAATCTTTTCCAGACCTCTCAGTTTCTTGCTAGTTCTTTGGCTTGTGGCAGCAAAACTCCCGGGTTCACAAGGCATTCTCTCAGTCCATGTGTGCTTTGTCTGCCTCTTCACCTTGTGGTGTTTCTTTATCACCAGGATATCAGACATACTGGATTAAGTGTTCCTTCTGCTCCTACGTGACCTCATTTTAGCCTAATAAGTCACATCTGAAACAACATTATTTATAAAGAAGATCACTTTTTGAGATCTTGGGGGTTAGGAGTTCAACCTAAGAATTTTGTTGCTTTTTTGTTGGTTTGCCCTACTCAGGGGCTACACCTGGTGCTGCTGTTAGGGCTGGAAAGAAGATACATGTTGGAGATGGGAATTCAGAGCCTACATAAAGAAACGTAACTGTTCTTTTAGGGATACAATTCAACCATAACAGGTTTATAGCTTGTATAAGTAATGAATTGAATGCCTTTATCTTTGCAAATATATTTATATTTCAAAAGAAACCTCCCTTCTCTCATTGAAAATACTGGCTATGAGAAAAGACCCAGAGAACTGGAAAACTGAAGGTCAATCAGTGTAGACGGCTTCATATATACTGACTCCTCAGGTCCAACACAACTGAAAGTGAGATCTAAGCTGCACCCGCTGAACTTTGCAATGTGGCATTCAAGGTGGCAGACTGGGCGGCTGTGTGGGGGATCATTGGGGTGGGGATGGAGTATGTGGACACTGGTGAAAGGAAGTTGACACTGGTGCTGGTATTGAAACATTATCTGTAGAAAATTCAAATGTCAATAACTTTGCAACCCAGGGCTCTTTATTTTTTTATTTTTATTTTTTTAATTTACTTTATTGAATCACCATGTGGAAAGTTACGAAGTTCTCAGGCTTATTTCTCAGTTATACAATGCTCAAACACCCATCCCTTCACCAGTGCCCATATTCCACCACCAAAAAGAAAACAAACCAAAAAACCAGTACACCTCCCACCCCTCCACCCTCCACCCCCACCTGCATAACTGATAAAATTCGCTTCATTTTCTCTTTACGTTGATTACATTCCATATTTAAACCCAAAACTCACTATCGTTGTTGGGGTTTTAACACAGAACTCAATATTCTTCTTGGAGTTTATCCCCCCAAAATACGGCCCTATTGACAAGGAAAGATTTGATAATTAGTTTCTCCACTAATGAGAATGAAGAGGTAAAAGGTCTTGAGGCCGCGGTAGCGGCCGCGTGGTTTAGGATTTCTGTGTTTTAGCAATTAAGTACATGGAGATTTGAGTGGGAAATTTCATCATTTCCCTTCCTGGGGCAGCATAAAGCAAAAGCTTAGTTCACAGTCTGGGGACATGGCTGCGAGCACTTGCTGGGTTCAGAAGTCATCTAGCTGGCTCTGGATGTCAGTCATTCAGCAGCAGAGCGGCCATGCAAACGCATGGCCACCTGGTTCGAATCCCGGCGGAGCACGAGCCGGAGCCAGTACCAGCTCCAGCCCTAGACTTCCTAAGCGTCCCGCTGTTTCAAGTTCAAAACACATTTTTTTTTTCCCGCGCCTCCAAGTTCATTCCTGTTTAAACGTCCATAAGATGGCGTACACCGCGCCGCTTCCCCCCAGAGGGAAGAAAAACCAAGGAGGAAGGATATTTCCCCCCTTAGCCGACGTGGGGCAAAAGCTTAGTTCACCGTCTGGGGACCTGGCTGCGAGCACTTGCTGGGTTCAGAAGTAATCTAGCTGGCTCCGGATGTTGGTCATTCAGCAGCAAAGCAGCCATGCAAACGCATGGCCACCAAACCAGGGCTTTTTAATGAAAAAAAATTTTAAAGGCCCGAATGATAGTACATTGGGTTAAGTGCTTGCCTGCAACCTGGGTTCTCTCCCTGTTATCCAGTTTGGTCCCTGAGTGCAGACCCAGGAAGAAGCTGTGAACACTTTTGGATGTGGCACAACAACAAACTAACAAAATTCTTTTTTTTTTAAAAAAAAGAAAGAAAAAAAGGGTCAGGTCTGAATGATAGTACATTGGGTCAGGCGCTTGCCTTGCACACAGCCAACATGGGTGCTCTCACTGTTACCCAATATAGTTGCTGAGTGCAGAGCCAGGAAGAAGCTGTGAACACCTCTGGATATGGCACAACAACAAACTAACAAAATTCTTTAAAAATAAAAAGAAAGAAAAAAAGGGTCTGGAGTGATAGTACAGTGGGTAGGGAGTTGGCCTTTCACATGACTGACTTGGCTTCGATCCTCATTATCCCATATGGTCTCCTGAGCAGTGCCAGGAGTAGTTCCTGAGTGCAAGAGCCAGGAGTAACCCCTGAGCATTGCCAGGTGTGACCCAAAAAGCAAATAAATAAATAAATAAAAAGAAGAAAGAAGAAAGAAAGAAAATCCTGTGTCTTTGGGGTATCTTTAATCAGATAGAAGGAAATTTCAGAGAAAAGACTAAAGAATAGGGACTTATAGTTTCATGGGCACAGAGTTCTATTCTGTGGCAATGAAACAATTCTGGGTGTCATAGTTGTACAGCATTGTGAATACACTTAATACCACTTAGGTAGAAATGATTATCACTGTATCACTGTATCACTGTCATCCCATTGCTCATCGATTTGCTTGAGTGGGCACCAATAACATCTCCATTGTGAGACTTGTTGTTACTGTTTTTGGCACATCAAATACACCATGGATAGCTTGCCAGGCTCTACCGTGAGGGCAGGATACTCTTGGTAGCTTGCTGGGCTCTCCAAGAGGGGTGAAAGAATCGAACCTCGGTTGGCTGCGTGCAAGGCAAATGCCTTATGAGCTGTGCTATCACTCCAGCCCAGAAATGATTATATTTGAAATTAATTCAAATGTTGATTTTCAATTTATGTTCATTTTACTACAACAATTTAAAAAATAGAAATGGGCCAGAGAGATAGTATAAAGGTTAAGTAGCTTAGTTTAGCTTAGTTTGCACGTGGTTTTTGCTGGTTTGATCCCCAGCACTGCATATAGTCTCTAAGCACTGCCAAAAGTGATCCTCAAACACAGAATCAGGAATAAGCCCTTCTACGTGTGGCCCCCTAAATCATGCAAATATTTTCTATGTGATGGAACTAGAAGGAACTAGAAGGCTGAGTGAAATTAATACAGAATAATCTTTATCATGTATGGGCTATAAAGAAATATAGAAAGATAATAACAAATAGCCAAAGGCTACTTGAGAGTTGGTATCCAGAACAGGGTGGAGGAGTTTTGGAGGGGTCTATGACACATTTGTGGATGGAAGTGGATGCTGGTGGAGGGTATGGTGTTGGAACAGTGTATCTGTGAAACTGTTATTAACACTATTATAAATCACAGAATCTTCACATCACTTGATTGCATTGTATTTGACAACAGTGAATGGATGAGGTCTGCAATAAGGAAGTGGAGGAAGGAATCCCTGTGTAGTTCCCAGATACCACTGACTCAGAAAGAATTCAGAAATTATAAACTTGAGAGGTGATGGTCATATACCTATCAATATTTGTGGCTTTTGTAGTTCCTTGTTCAATGTAGTTATTTTATTCATCATCATCATCATCATCATCATCATCATCATCATCCTGTTGATCGTTGAATGTCTCGAGTGGTCTCAGTAACGTCTCCATTTGTCCTAGCCCTGAGATTTAAGAAGCCTCTCTTTACTTGTCCTTTCCAATGGTGCCACAGTGGAGGCCCTTTCAGGGTCAGGAAATAAGACCCATCATTTTATTATTTTATTAATAGAGATTAATGGTGATATTAAACATTTTTGAATATCTATAATATAGAATGTATGACACTCAGCATTTCCCATCATTTAACTTATTTAATTTTAATTTTTATAGTATATATAAGGGGAGTACTTTTATTTTTTTATTTTTTTTTAAATTTATTTATTTTTAATTAGAGAATCACCGTGAGGGTACAGTTACAGATTTATACACTTTTGTGCTTATACTTCCCTCATACAAAGTTTGGGAACCCATCCCTTCAGCAGTGCCCATTCTCCACCACCCGTAAACCCAGTGTCCCTCCCACCCTCCCCAATCCCATCTCCCCCCCACCCCACCCTGCCACTGTGGCAAGGCATTCCCTTCTGTTTTCTCTCTCTAATTAGCTGTTGTGGTTTGCAATAAAGGTGTTGAGTGGCCGCTGTGCTCAGTCTCTAGCCCTCATTCAGCCCGCAACTCCCTTCCCCCACATGGCCTTCGACTACAATGTAGTTGGTGATCGCTTCTCTGAGTTGACCTTTCCCCGGAACGTGAGGCCAGCCTCGAAGCCATGGAGTCAACCTCCTGGTACTTATTTCTACAGTTCTTGGGTGTTAGTCTCCCACTCTGTTATTCTATATACCATAGATGAGTGCAATCTTTCTATGTCTGTCTCTCTCTTTCTGACTCATTTCACTCAGCATGAAACTTTTCATGCCCATCCACTTGACTACAAAATTCTTGACCTCCTTTTTTCTAACAGCTGCATAGTATTCCATTGTATAGATGTACCAAAGTTTCCTCAACCAGTCATCCGTTCTGGGGCATTCGGGTTTTTTCCAGATTCTGGCTATTGTAAACAGTTCTGCGATGAACATACATGTGCAGATGTTGTTTCAATTGTACTTTTTTGCCTCTCTGGGATATATTCCCAGCAGTGGTATTGCTGGGTCAAATGGGAATTCAATATCTAATTTTTTGAGAGTCGTGCAAATTGTTTTCCAGAAGGGCTGAACCAGTCGGCATTCCCACCAGCAGTGAAGAAGGGTCCCTTTCTCCCCACATCCTCTCCAACAGCGGTTGCTTTTGTTCTTTTGGATGTGTGCTAGTCTCTGTGGTGTGAGGTGGTATCTCAAAGTTGTTTTGATCTGCATCTCTCTGATGATTAGTGATGCAGAGCACTTTTTCATGTGCCTTTTGGCCATTCGTATTTCTTCCTTGGTAAAGTTTCTGTTCATTTCTTCGCCCCATTTTTTGATGGGGTTGGATGTTTTCTTCTTGTAGAGTTCAACCAGTGCTTTATATACCATTGATATCAACCCCTTATCTGATGGGTATTGTGTAAATATCCTTTCCCATTCTGTGGATAGTCTTTGGATTCTGGTCACTGTATCTCTTGCGGTGCAGAAGCTTTTTAGTTTAATGTAGTCCCATTTGTTGATCTCTGTTTTTACTAGATTGCTTAGTTCCGTGCCACCTTTGAAGATACCTTTATCTTCAATATCGTGGAGGGTTTCGCCGACCTTGTCTTCAATGTACCTTATGGTTTGTGGTCTAATGTTGAGGTCTTTAATCCATTTTGATCTGACTTTTGTGCATGGTGTCAGGTCAAGGTCTAAACCCATTTTTTTGCATGTGGTTGTCCAGTTGTGCCAGCACCATTTGTTAAAGAGGCTTTCCTTGCTCCACTTCATATCTCTTGCTCCCTTATCAAAGATTAGATGGTCATACATTTGGGGTTGTGTGTAGGGATATTCCACCCTGTTCCATTGGTCTACGGCTCTGCCTTTGTTCCAGTACCATGCTGTTTTAATTGTTACTGCTTTGTAGTAAAGTTTGAGGTTGGGGAGGGTGATGCCTCCCATCATCTTTTTCCCAAGAATTGTTTTAGCTATCCTTGGACGTTTGTTATTCCATATGAATTTTAGGATTGCTTGATCCATTTCTTTGAAGAATGTCATGGGTATACTTATAGGGATCGCATTGAATCTGTATAATGCTTTAGGGAGTATTGCCATTTTGACAACATTGATTCTCCCTATCCACGAGCAGGGTATATGTTTCCATTTCCTCATGTCCTCTTTGATTTCATGGAGTAGCGTTATGTAGTTTTCTTTGTAAAGGTCTTTTACTTCCTTGGTTAAGCTGATTCCGAGGTACCTGATTTTCTGGGGCACGATTGTGAATGGGATTGCTTTTTACATGTCCCTTTCCTCTGCCTCATTGTTTGCATATATGAAGGCCATGGATTTTTGGGTATTGATTTTGTAGCCTGCAACTTTACTGTATAAGTCTATTGTTTCTAAGAGTTTCTTAGTAGAGGTTTTAGGCTTCTCTAGATATAGTATCATGTCGTCTGCAAATAGTGAGAGTTTGATTTAAGGGGAGTACTTTTATTATTCACCATTTACAGAAGAAATTGAAGTTCAGGGGCTGGAGTGATAGCACAGCGGGTAGGGCGTTTGCCTTGCATGCGGCCGACTGGGGTTCGATTCCCAGCATCCCATATGGTCCCCTGAGCACCGCCAGGAGTAATTCCTGAGTGTAGAGCCAGGAGTAATCCCTGAGCATCGCCGGGTGTGATCCAAAAAGCCAAAAAAAAAAAGAAATTGAAGTTCAGTGTTTCTAAATAATTTGCCAAAGTTCATGCAATTAGGAAGTAGTGGATTTTGAGTTAATATTGCTAATTTACATAAGAAATTATTCAATGAATTAAAAAATTTAAATAACTTTTAGTTAATTTAATTGAACTACATTAAAATTTAGTTTTCAACTGTGGTATAAATCAAGGCTTTGGTGTTTTAAATGATATGAGCATTATAGGAGTGCATTTATCTTATAAAAATGAAAATTTTATTTATTATCCGTAATGTTCACTTCAGTTTTCCAGGTAGTGGTTCAGTTTCATGACTGGACTTGTGACTGTTCAGTTTTACCTAATGCCATTTGTTGAAGAGAATGTGATTTTCCCATTGCATATTCCTGCTTCCTCTGTCATAAATTGGTTCACCATATATATGTGGGTTTGTATATGGGCTCTCTATTCTGTTCCTTTGATCTATGTGTCTTTTTATATTCGTAGATTTTTGTAAATATTTGGTAAGGTAAATCATATGAACTACTTAGCAGAAGGTCTGGTCCCTGATGTCAGTATTCAGTGGTGAGAGTTCAGTGTTGGTGAGAGCATGGGAAACTGGCCTGGACCAGAGAAAAGATGTTGGGGCTTATGTGTGTAGAGGGCTTTGAATTCTCTAAAAAATGAAAAACAGGAAAACTTTGGATAGCATGAGAAGCTCATGGAGTCATTTATTTACCACTGAGTACAGGGGCTTCAGTGATTCCACAATATTAAAATTGGATTGTCTTAGAGCTTTGCATCAAAACGTTCAGTTAATTTATACTTCCTAGTAGCAATGCAATCGCTATTAAGCATAAGGAACTGTATTGGTCACTTTCTTCTTCTAACTGTTATTATTTGGATTTTTGTTCCCTGTGCCACACGTGGCAATGCTCAGGGCTTACTCCTTGCTCTGTATTCAGGGATCACTCCCGGTGGCCTCTGGGAACTATATAAGGTGCTGGGAATCAAGTCCAAATGATTTGATTGTGTGCATGGGAAGCACCGTATCAGCTGTACTATCTCTCTGACCCTTGTGTTGGTCATTTTCTGGATAAGTGACTCATCAGGAACAATTGCCCCTGCTCTGGCCTTTGAATATTAAGTAAAAATCCAGGTGCGTTTTCGTAAGAAGGGAGGCAAAAAGTGTTTGAGTTCATTTTAAAAGTTGACTTGTAACATTGGAGGGGTCATATAAGCCTTGAGCTCAGTGCAGTTGTGTTTGGGATTTATCTGCATGGCATAAAGCCGACAATGTCAGGAATGATTGGTTTGCTTTTGGCTTTGTGTGATTCCAATCAATAATTACACCTATTGATTAAAGGCATACATTCAAAACATTAATTTGCATTGAGCACCTTAACTTCATAAAGTGGCAACAACTGAATCAGCTGAAATTGATTTCTCTTTTGTTTTCAGAAGAAAAATTCTTAGCACTGTGGATATCCTCAGTGTGATTCAGAGCTCAGAGGTTGTTAATTATTCACCAATATCTCAGGAAGGAAAGCTCTGCAAACATTATTAGGGCGCAAATTGGAATCCTGGTGGAGGTTTCTCTCGTGTCCTTTCTGAAGTTTATCTGATGAGGTGGGGGATTCTTTCTGGCCTTGAAGGGATCTGAACATGAGAAATGGTGCCAAAATCAGTCTGCAAGACATTTTGACTTTACAAAGATGACTAAGCTGGAGGGTTACATTCCCAGGGCAAAGTACCTGCATTTCAAAGCTGAATTGATTACACTTGCCATAGGCAGACAAACAAAGACAGGCTAAACCTTAAAGGTTTTTAGGTGCAAAGGCAGAGTTTATAGGATGACTGGTTCTAGCCTTATTTTACCCTTATTATTATTTTTTAAATATGTTGCTTTTTATTTTTTATTTATTTTGGGCATCACACCCAGCGATGCTCAGGGGTTACTCTTGGCTCTGCTCTCAGGAATTACTCCTTAAAGTGCTGGGGGATATATGGGATGCCTGGGATCGAACTCAGGTCAGCCGCATGCAAGGCAGATGCCCTACCCGCTGTGCTATCACTCTGGCTCCACTTTGTCCTTATTTTAAACAAAGATATTGTGTCTTCAGTATGAATATTGTCTAGAATTAAAATGATAGTTATAACCTAATTTGAGTCTACCTTTACTGATAGAACAACACGCTTCAAATATACACATACATTTCACTTCGATGACTTTCCTCTCACTTTAGGATTTATTTTATTTTATTTATTTTATTTTTGTGTGTGTTTTTTCCCTGCTTTTTGGGTCACACCCGGCAATGCACAGGGGTTACTCCTGGCTTTGCACTCAGGAATTACTCCTGGCAGTGCTCAGGGGACCATATGGGATGCTGGGAATCAAACCCGGGTTGGCCGAGTGCAAGGCAAACGCCCTATCCGCTGTACTATCGCTCCAGCCCCCAGGATCTATTTTAGACAGCAACCAAAGTCTTCATTTCCTAAACCCTCATATCCAAATTCTATCTGTGATAAATTGATGCATTGATGGACAAGATTATTCACCTCTCCCATTGTTGGTGGAGTGTTCTGCCCCATAAATGAACTTTACTCAGTTTTGTCATGATTTACCCAACAGCATATCACCAACCACATGGCAAGCAGCCTTGAAAGATGCTTGTACATTTCCTTTTGTTCACTCTTACATCTAGGCTCTTGCTTTTATCATATTCACAAGAACATTCTTAGGCTAGTCTGCTACCTACAAACATGTGAACAAATTCCGTAAAAATCACCAGAATTTCCCAACTAAACTGTGGTCTCCAGATTACTAAAAGATAAATGGCTTCTGAGTCAAAGAAATGCTTTATTATGAAGCATTATTCTGAGAACAGAGAACTGATATGCTACTCAGTTGCTGAGTCTTAGCTTGAATAAGTGCAAAACCTTCCTTAGCAACTCTTACAGACTAGGAAGCCTCTTCATCAGAACTCCTATAGCACTACTTATACTGCAAATTTGAATTTTTTATTCTCTGCATTATATTGACACCAAATTTTATTGACACCCCGAGGATGCCTCTGGCAAAAAGGTGAACCATGGATCACCAAGAGAACTAAAACAGCACCAAATAAACATATAACCACATGCCACTTATTGAAAGGTACATCCTATTTCCAGAAAATTTAAAATGTGCTTCTTACAATCAATGAAATAGATGAGTTTTATGACTTAATATTTTTACAATTTCATTCAGGACAAATACCTAGTTTTCATTTTTGGGGAGTAGGATAGTCATATGGCTTTGGAATTAGGGAGCTTCTTTTCACATTCGGGTTCCCTCTGTTAAGTACTGTGTGCTGAAGCAAGTGACCTAAATTCTTTGAGCCTCAGTTTTCTGCCTATAAAAATAGAGATAACAGTTCTTATGTTGAAGGGTCACTGCAAAAACTGGATCTTGCAAATAACTTGTTGAATATTGAAAACTATGCTAAACTCATTTGATTAGGAAAAGGAAGTGCACGATTTAAAGAAAAAAGCGTACACAAGGGAATGTAAATCAAAATAAGCTTTCTTCTTATCCTGGTCTTTCAAGCAGTCGCTCAGTTTCCTTCTCAAAAGACAAGAACAATTATTTGTTTCCTAATAATCTTTCCAGAGATGTTCACAATAGTTATTTAATAAATGTTAGTTTCTTTTTGCTTCTTTTGAACCCAGACTATCTAGTAGAGAGCTGGACCCTTTTACAAGGGTCAGGTTGCTGATAGCCTATTTCTTTCTAGAATTCTAGATGGAAATGGGTAGCACATGAAATAGAATGAAATAGACCAGTGGCAGACGTTTATGGGAAAAAATGTTTGTCAGTTCTTCTTCACATAATTGCCTCTTTTTCCCCCATAAACTCTAAGTGCAGAAAATTTTCAATTAACAGAGGACTCATTACTTGGGTGCAAGTTAATATAAGTTTTACTGTAACTGCCACTTCCTCAAAAGTGCTGAGACAGGGAATGCAGACTTCACTTACCACAACTGAAAAGCTAGCCAAGCAGAGGAAACCAAACTAATAATGTGGCTGATATTGTCAACTGTTATACATACGTAGATAGAGGAAACTTGTATTGACATAATAATAATAAATATGTAAAGAAAGCTCATGGTTTACCAATAAAATCATTTACCATGTTGCTGACTTTACTGGAAAATGATGCTTTATTACCAGTCTCTCAATTTGATTGATACCTAATTAAAAATTCACTAGGCTCAAATTCAAGCACCTCAAGCTATATTAAAGTCACTGCTATGCCAGTGGAGGCATAATATCATTTAAAACCAAAGCAAGTATGATCATTTATTTAAAGCTCAAGAAATAGTTTTGAAATTGCAAGGTTGCATAAAATCTGAGGTCACACACAGAAAAATAGCAGTGTGGTTTAGAGGAAAAACTAGTGATTCAGGTGTGACTGGTCTCACTTATGGCTTTGTTGAGGCTGTACCGCATGGTCTAGGATATGACACTTCTGTCTGGCTTTCAGTTTCAACATTGGTACAATGAAGCTAAATTATTTTATTTTTTATTTTTACTGCATTGTCCTGAGACTTAATTAAATAATATATGTGAAGTAGTTGAAATGGAAGAAAGCAGTAACCAAATGATAATTCCAGAAACATTTGCTGAGCTTTTACCATGTACTAAAGATGCATAGTGCTAATGATACATAGTTGAATAAGCTCAAACCCCTGCCATTAAGGAACAGATGCCACAGATCTAAGATACTGTGATGCGTTAAGAGTTCATTCAGTGAGGATTGCCAGTTAAGTTTGAATTTGAGATCACTGTATCACTGTCATCCTGTTGTTCATCGATTTGCTCAAACAGGTGCCAGTAACGTCTCCATTCATCCCAGCCCTGCAATTTTAGCAGCCTCTCCTTACTAGTTCTTCCAAATGTTGCCATATTGGAGGCTCTTTCAGGGTCAGGGGAATGAGACCTGTCATTGTTACTGTATTTGGCATATCGAATATGCCATGGGGAGCTTGCCGGGCTCTTCTGTGCAGGTTGAATTTGAGATAAGAAATAAATAATTTAAGACAAATATATCCTCAAACCACATGGGGTATTCTTTTCTTGTTGTTGTTTTTGGGCCCATACCTGGCAGTGCTCAGAGTTTACTCCTGTATCAGAGCACAGGATAACTCTTGAAGTTGCTTGGGGGACCATAAATAATGCCAGGAATTGAACTGGGGTTGACGATGTGCAAAGCAAGGGCCTTACCCTTGTACCATCTGTCTAGTCTGGAATATTGTTTTAATTTTTTAAAATTTGAAAGTTATTTACAATACTGTTAAGTATAGGGTTTCATGCATACAATATTCCAATACCACACTCTCTACCATACTATCTGCTTCCATTGACCATTGTCTCAGGGTCCCCTCCCACTCACGCCATCATCCCAACCTTGGATAAGCTCAGTTCTTGTAGACCAGTTCTCAGATTCCAATGCCTTTGACCATTTGTTATCACCATACTGTATTTTTGAAACCACTTGGGAATTTTTTTGAATTTTATTAAATCACCTTTAGATAGTTACATACTTGGGAATTTTTATATTAAAATTTACTCATTAACATCTCACATTCAAACTTAACTGTGGATCTATATGCATATGTGTGTAGATATACATACATGTATATGTATGTATATATCAACTCTGAAAACCCTGAATGATATTGTGCATCAGACAAAAATAGAAGTACATTCATAGTAGAGAGTCATGAAGAAATGAATAAATTCTGTCTTGAAATATCAGGAGACGCTTCAGGGAGGAAGTGGAGAGAGATGGGCAAGAATCTGACAGGTAAACGTGACTATGTTGGGGAGGAGTGACTGGTATTTCAGGCATAGAAAAAAAGCAACTGCACAAGGGGAGAAATACCTGGGAGAGTATAACTCCAAACTGCAACTACAGACTTTCAGTGTTGCAAAAATGTTGGATATGAGGGAGGAAATGACAAAAATGGAATTCCCTGGAAATGAAGTTATATGAAATTCCTTAAGGGCCTTATATCAACTTAGAATTGTTGCATCTATATCACATGAAGGCACTAAGATGGACAAAACTTTATCACACAAACAAACACCTATGTAAATGCACATTATCACTCAAGATTTTTTAAACCCCAAAAAATTAATTTCTGGTCCACGTTAGAGTGAAAAAGTGTACCATCAGTTCTTCTGGATGGTTCTTTAAATCCTGTATATGAAGCTGGGCCTAAGTCACTGTTATCTTGTGTTAACTCCATAAGGACTGATAATCACCATAGTAATACTGTCTTTTAACTACAAGGCAATAATATTTCGGCTTTTCCTAAGCATGGAGAAGGTATGACTGATAGGACAGGGAGTTTTGTTTCTAAAAGATGAGGGGTGTGCAGGAGCAGGAGAAAATAGAGCTGCTTTCTATGTTGGATCCTAAAGGAACAGAGAGAGGGTCCTTTCTGAAGCTAGAAGAATGCTCCCACTTTAGAGTTAATAAACTGTGGAAACATGGAATTTTATTCAGTGGGGAATGCACTTAGATTTTATTACCCCAAGCAATAGTATATACTGAGAAGATAAATTGAAGATGTTTAAAAAGTGAGATCCCAAGGTATATAGGCAAGGCTATAAATATTCAGTTAACTGATACATATTTGAGGGCTTGAAAGGGAGGGTGACTAGCATTGGTTTATAGAATAAAGAGAGGAAATCTATTGGGCAGGTCATATGACTAGATTATTGACCTATGGACTTTAGCTAAGGGAATGATAGATTTTACTTAATATGCTCATAAGAACCAATTGTAACTTTAAGGAAATTTTGATAGACATGTTATAATTTAAAGTTAAATTCTAGTTAAAATTATATTAGCCAATGTTAAAAACTCATCACTTTTTAATTATTTGGTATATTTTATTTATTTATTCTCTTGAATTTATATTGGAAATACTATGGAATAGTATTCCATGGCAAATATATTCCCAACTCTGTGCTTGAAGGTTTAAGATTAGCTGTAGATGGAGTATTTGCACATTGGAAATCAGGAGGCTTCCCCTCAGAAAGCTTGCTGCAAAAGATTTAACAGTGTTATGTGGGCAAGGGGAGGGGAATGTATGCAACCTTCCCATTAGGCATGGTGATTTGCTTATATTAGACTAAACATATGAGCATAATGGTCTTTCCTAATTTTTGACCCATGAACCTAATTTTCAAACTAGTCAAAAAAGCATCCCCCACACACCCACCTTAAGGTTTCACATACTGGTTCGCCTGGTGGGTGCTGTCAAGATTCTTTCTGCTATCTTTCAACTTTCTCAAATCTACACAGTCTTGTAAAGGAGCATTGCACCTATCTGTGGAAGGGATTGCTGATTGTCCCTCAAGTACATACCCCTTCTTCATCAATAATAGAACTTTGATTTCTTTAGTTGGCCTTGTGGTTATCAAGAATAAGGACTAATAGGGATAACTTTCCCAAACCACTCTTGCAATCAGTGTGATCATGTAACTAAGCTTTTGCTGATAATTTTTAAAACCCCAGTGCAACAGAAGATACAACTCACACAAAGTCATCCTTATGGCCAGGGAACTCAACATTCCCATCGATTTTCACTTTTTGCTGGGTAAAATATCAGCATAGTTGAAGTCCTAGCATCCAACAAGTGTTATGAAATTACAATGACAATAGAAGCAACACATTAGATGGAGCAATAGGCTAGGAGTCTATGTCTCTAACACAGTAGACTGTCATAGTCCTAATTGAACCTTAGAGGAAACTGAATTCTGTATTGCTTAAATCACTATTACATCCTTTCCATTTCTATATTTCCAAACAAAAATGATCCTAACTAGAAATTTCTTAATAGAATTTTTGAGTATTTATATGCTAATACTATAATCATAATGCTTGACCGCAGAGCACTGATGCAGTGCATATATTATTCTCTTTCTTCATATAATTTAGATCCCCTGCTATTGCTCTCAATAAGAAACATGTCTGCACAAGACATATAGGAAGTGTATCTCTGGCCTTACCTCAGTTGTATTGTTCCTAGTTCTTGATGGTAACTTCTGATACTAGGCTATCATCTAGTATGTGCAAGTGTCACATATGGCTTTCATAAGTGTGGTGGTTTGTGTCTTTGAAGCATTCTCAGCTACTGAGAACTCTCTGGGAGAGGGGCAGTCAGGTTTCTTGCAGACATTCCCAAAAGTTGTTTCCAATCTCTTTAGTACACTGGCAGACATGACCATTGGGAAAGTAGCCTGGTTAGCACTAAGATTCCTGCTCTTTGACTCTTTCATGTGGAGTCATACAACTGTGGTGATCCTTTCCATGGACTTTTAAGGAAAAGGGGAATATCTGAGGCTGGACTCCCATCTGATTATCCTGCAAGGCATAGTATATTATGGGTTTTTCATGTCCTGATGGAATGAACTATTCCAGAAAGTCACCTGTCTTCAGACATCTCCAGGTGAAGAACAGACTCCAATCTAAACATATACATATGTCTTGCTATTACAGAACCTTTATTATAGTCTCTCCTTTGGTTTTTGGCCACACCCAGTGGTGCTACTAACTTACTCCTGACTCTGTGCTCAGAAATAACTTGTAGTGGGCTTCGGTAACTATATGTGGTACCAGGGATCAATCCCAGGTTGGCCATGTGCAAGGCAAACACCGTGCCCAATGTACTATCTCCCCAGTATACTAACCATCTCTTCAGTATACTAACCATATTTTGTCCAAAGATACAGGTCTACCAATACAAGCCTCCATATTGTTAAACTGCATACGCAACATTTTATGTCACATTATTTTGCATTAGCCTGAGCATGTGAAAAGCGGCCAAGCCTCATGCATGAGTGAACATATTCCTGGACCACATGGTGGCGAAAGGGAAAATATATATGTATATATATATAAATCAAATTTATATATATAAATTTGGTTTATATATACAAATTGAAGATCAATGGGATGGCAAGTGATATATATAAACATATACACACACACACATATATATATATATACACATATGCCTCTTGGAGATCCTGGCAAGCTACCGAGAGTATCCCGCCCACACGAAAGAGCCTGGCAAGCTCCCTGTGGCATATTCGATATGCCAAATACAGTAACAATAACAGATCTCATTCCCCTGGCCCTGAAAGAGCTTCCAATCATTGGGAAAGATGAGTAAGGAGAGGCTAATAAAATCTCAGGGCTAGGATGAATGGAGATGTTACTGGTGCCCGCTCGAGCAAATCGATGAGCAGTGGGATGACAGTGATGATAGTGACACAGTGATCAATAAAAGCAAGCTACTGAGGAGCAAGATGCCCATATCCTTTTACTATGCGATCTCCCAAATCTTTGAGATTCTCTTGAGGGTCCACAACACACTTGATTTAGCTTTAGTGGAGGAGATAGAAACCTCTTTCTCATTTCCCACAAAACTGAAGATTCCAGTAACTTATTATTTTTTCTCCAGGCCTCAGGGCAGTAGACTGGAGGTGGAGGATGGTAGACAATAATGGATGACACTGTATCCAGTAAGTCTTGAGGAAATTAGCTTGTCCTATTTGTTAGTAATTCTTCATTTTTTATTGATTTTTTAAAAATTAAAACACTATGATTCACAGTTATTCATATTTGGGTTTACATATACCGATCCTGCAAACAGTGTCTTCTTCCCACTACCAGCATTCCCAGGTTCCTGCCCACTTACCCTCCAATCCCCAACCTGACACCTTACAGGCACATTTTAAATTTTGGGTGTTGATGTTTGGATCTCTTGGTTTTAGTGATGCTGACCCTTTGGTTTGGATATTTAGCTATAACACTTCTTTGGGCTGGAGCAATTGCACAGTGTGTAGTACGTTTGCCTTGCATGCGGCTGATCTGGGATTGATTCCTCCGTCCCTCTTGGAGAGCCCAGCAAGCTACTGAGAGTATCCCGCCTGCATGGCCGAGCCTGGCAAGCTACCCGTGGTGTATTCGATATGCCAAAACCAGTAACAAGTTTCACAATGGAGATGCTACTGGTGCCTTCTCGAACAAATCGATGAACAAGGGGACGAGAGTGCTACAGTGCTACAAACATTTCTTTACAACACTGATGTGTAGGATAACATAGCCTCAGGTTGTTTAGGTTTATTGGGTTACTCCCTTCACAGTGCTCCATTCCTCTGTGTTTATTTGTAACTTCTTTCTTAGTGTTCTGTTGACTTGTATATATTGTTTTTCTCTTCTCCTTAAGTCCTTTGGATAGTTTATTCAGAGCCATGTCCTTTTGTATGGACACAGGAAGACTAGCAAATGCTATGCTTTTGTAACCTGGGAGTCATTTGACTGTACATGATATTTTCCTCCTGGGCATCTGTTCTCAGCTGGGCATCACCTAAGCCTCAGCTGCCCTTACTTCCTAGCACTCCCAAAAGCAGGGTCGAGACGAGGGACAGGGATGGACCCAGGGCAAGCAGTGAGTTGTGTACTACCCTGGCATCGAGATGGGCCTCGCCAAAGTGCCTAATACTTAACTATAAGTTAAGAGCTTGGTCATGGACAAATGCTGTCATGATCCAAACAGTGATAACTAAATTTGAACCCTGCTAGGGTGGGGAATGATTAATCTGGCCTGAGTGCTGTAGTCTGAGTCTGTGGCAAGATGTTGCCAGGAGAGCTGCCTTGCAAGCCTCAATGTATCTCTTGCTATGTCTATACAAAAATAACTAGTATTAAGATGTTAATGAGTGTTGGGACTAAGGAGAAAAGAAAAATACCTTAAGAGGTATTTTGCCTGCTGACAGTTGAGAAGGGCTTTGGAATGCCCCTGGGTTGTGTTCCCTTTAAACCTGGTGGCCCTCAGGAAGGGCTTTCTTATGTTGATTTTGCTACCTGGCTGTGTGTAGCCTAGAGGGCAAGGTGAAGAGAGACAAGTAGGGGGAGAGACAGTGAAGAGGGGAATCTAGAGTGAAGGTAGATTCAGAGAGAGGCCGGAGCTGGGAGTGCGGAAGATGAGAAAGATGGAAGATTGAATAAATGGTAACTAATCAGCAACCAGCAATGTCCTCGTTCTTCCTTCACCTGTCCTTGGCCAACGGCTGTCTGGATCCAGCCCATACACAGCGTTTCCAGAGCACCGAACACGGGTGGTGAGACAGAGCCTCTGGAGTGCCCGCGTGTGCGTGCACACGCACTTTGGTGTGCTTAGTTTTTTACACTGATGTACTCTGATCCCCTTGACACCATTTCCTGTTGCTTCCCACCTATGTCTTCTTATCCCCTTCAATGTCTTTCCTTCTCTGCCCTTCTCTCTATACTCTTTGGTCAAGGCTGATCTAGGCATCCCCCTTTAAAATATTGCATCCCCTTGTCCTTTTCTTCTGTATACTACTTGTAAGTGAGATCATCCTGCGTTTGTCCTTCTTCTGGCTTACTTAGTTTAACATGACATTTTCCAGTTCCATCCGTGTTTCAGTGAGTTGCATGAATTTATCGGTCCATAGCATTCTGTTGGGTATACATACCACATAGTCATGACCCACTTATTTATTATTGGACACATAAGTTGATTCCGTATCTTAGCTATCGTACTAAATGCTGCAACGAATATTTGTGTGCATATGACTTTTTGAATGAATTTTTATGTGTCTTGGACTTAGGATGATAGAGGATATAAAATATTTCAAGTCAAACTAGAGTGTCTGCTATTTTCTCTTACAACTTGGTATCATTGAAAAGCGATAATGAACTCCTCAGTTTCCTCATCTCTCAAGTGGGGACTCTAATACTATCTAAGTCATGGGGTTAGTGTGAAGATCAATTGAATTCAGACCTGTGAAATGCTTAGTATATATCTGGTACAAAATAAATTTTGTATAAGCATTCACTATTACCATTATTATTAGTTTTGGACCGTAATCACCAACTTTAGGGCAATAGAAGTCCCTTTCAACATTCTATTATGTTTGATGAAGTGATCATGAAACCAACTTAGGAATAAGGAAAGATTTTTGAAATCACTCATGACAATACTTCAGTTAAACTGTATGATGGCCTCTCAGTGTCTGTATTGCAAACTATAATGTCCAAAAGTAGAGAGAGTATGGGGAATATTGTCTGCCATAGAGGCAGGGGGAGAGTGGGAAATAGGGGGGTATACTGGGGATATTGTTGGTGGGGAATGTGCACTGGTGGAGGGATGGGTGTTTGATCATTGTGAGATTGTAACCCAAACATGAAAGCTTGTAACTATCTCACGGTGATTCAATAAAATTTAATTTTTTTTTAAAAAATAAACTGATGCATGGTAAAGAAATTAACTCTACCTACTCAAATATTTCATTAGAAAAATCAGGACAATAATCTTGGGTATGTCATTGGTGTATTCATTCCTTGTTAGGTAATCAAGCAGGCTCCCTTTCTGTTAGAGGATATGCAGTGTTAGAGAAATATATTCATTCAAATAAGAAATCAACACATATTAATAAACAATCCACATGCACTAAAGTGAATTATCATGCCTTGTAAGCCCAGGAAGTATTTGTCTAACTTTCTACTGATAGAAAAACTTGTTTTATTATTCTATTGAATAATAGTATTCTGTACACAACTCATACTTTTCAGATTTACTCCTGTTAAAGAATGCCATACTTAAGTGCTTGAAATTGACACCTGAAAATAAAATACCGCTGCAAATAATGGGGAAATTGTAGATGTATTTTATACCTCTCTTTCCCAAATCTAAGGGTCTCATAAATACAGTCTCTAAACGTGTCAGTGGGGGAGTTAACATAACAGTACAAACAATAAGCCTGACCTTTCAATGTAATTTATTTTCGATTTGCTGAATCCTTTTTTATTAAAACTAGCACATCTGAAGCAGAATTAAATCCTATTATAACAGGTGTGTGATCATATCAGGTTTTTCCTGCCAGCCACCAACTTTATTAAAAGTTACTTTGTTTCAAGGAGGATAACATGATCAGGGCAGTGGGAAGCTTTTGGAAGACTGGGGACATCAGAGACGATGGTATTATTTTCCTGTGAGCAACTGCTGTTGCCAGTGAAATCAAAGAATATTTATGAGAATTTCTTTTGTGTTCAAAAAGTCATGGTGGGATGTAATCTTCCCTCTGTGTTATAAAGGTTACTCCTCTCTGGGTTTATTTAGACCCAAGGACAGGTAAGGTCATCAAACTGTTTTGTATTCCACACCCTACTAGCCTGTGATCATTTTCCCATGGAACGTTCTTACTTTGGCTGACCACTGGGGGAAGAAAAAAAGTTTGAAACTCTTAGATAGAGATCCACTCAGCATAAATGAGCTTTCAGTATTTGGCCTGTATCAGGGAACACAATTCTATTAGATAGTTGAAAAAATATTTGCTGTGCTCCCCTCCATAAAAAAAAAAGTCATGCCATTTCCCATGATTTCTATATCCTTTTTCTTTAGTTTTGGTTTCAACTTTTTACAGAAATGAAGAATGAAAATCACCAGACTCTTTCTGATTACTGCTGCCTGTTGTGACTTCTTTCCTCCTGCCAAATATCACCACTAATAGTTTGTGTCCATCAATTGACCGCTGATCTGGTTGGATTTGTCTTAACTCCCCCAATCAACTTGAGAACTGGAGGGTATAAAGTCAAGCCGGACTCATTCCTTTGTATGGAGTGAGACTTGAGGACATTTGTGGGCTGCCTAAGGAAAAAACGTATATGGCCACAAGATGGCAGTAACACACAATAAGATTTATTTTGGTGCCAGGTTTCCGTGATGGAGGAGGGAGAATATCCCTTAGAGAAGAGACTTTCCAAAGGCTACATACAGTACAGGGGCTACCACCCAGAAAGGCAGAAGGGCAAGGAACTTCCTGGAGTTTGTATGTTCGCATGATACTGCTCAGCAACACATTAGGTTGTGGTTCAGAGAACTCTGAATGAGAGCAGTGATTTGTGTTCTTGTATAGCCGTAGGGTTTATAGGACCCATGGTTAGCAGACATTGGGAGCAGTTTCACAGGGGACACAAGGCCGGGGGTGGAAGGGAAGAGGAATCCAAGGGGATAAAAAAAAATCTATTTGGGATATATATGCATATCTGTATTATATATAGCCACACCCGGTAATGCTCAGGTGTTACTTCTGGCTCTGCGATCAGGAATTATTCCTGGTAGGGCTTGGGGGACTATTTGTGATGCTCTGAGTCAAACCCGGGTTGGCTGTGTGCAAAGCAAGTGCCCTGACTATGCTATTATCTCTTTGGCCTCTGGGCTATATTTAAAATAATTGAACCTGCAAAATATGAGCTTAGTACCTACTAGTTTTTGAGTTAACAAAAATCCCAGTCAGTTATGAAAACATCAACAATGTAAGAGTAAATATATAGATATCATCTCGTCTTACATGACAGCTTCCAGTACTGTCTCAGTGTCAAGACAAAAACAAACAAACAAACAAAAAAACCCAACCAAAGCAAACAAACAAAAAACCAAAAAAACAAGGCAGAATTTATTGCTTGCTTAAGTTCAGGAGACTTTCACTTACAAGGTATAGATTTTCTGAGAAAAGCAGAGAATTCACCTTATGGAAGGTTTTGGAAAATTGTGGAGTTAAGGAATTCTTGAACTTCAGAGGCAGAAAGAAATGTTTAGGAGCTTCACTTTGTTAGCATGATGGTTACTGGATTACTAGGGTGCGTCTGCTATTTACTGGCTGACTTTCTGGGCATGGGGTTTGCACTGATTGGCTGGCTTTCAGAAGCCTGATTACTACTGACTCTCCTTAACAAATTCAGTGGGTTCAAAACTGGCTCAGGGGCTGGACTGACAGTGCAGGGGTTAGGCTGCTTGCTTGGTACATGAACACTGCCAGAAGTAATCCCTGAGCACAGAGCTGGAGTGAGCCCTGAACATGTCTGGGTGTGGCCCAAACCACTCTGTCCCACCCTATAAAAATAAAATAAAATAAAAGTCGCTTGAGGGCTACTTCTCGTTATGGCCAGAGAATAAATCAGAGTTGTTTTTAAGGAGAGTAAGAATTACTTATTCTCAGAATCTTGCACAGTGTTTTGCAGTCAAGGAACACTTGGGGAATTTTTACACAGTAAATGAGCAGCATGTGTATATCATTTGAAAGCACACTGGGTTTTAGTCTCCCTAATGTCAAGCCCTCCTGCACAGAAGAGCCTGGCAAGTTCCCCGTGGCATATTCGATATGCCAAATACAGTAACAATTACAGGTCTCATTCCCTTTACCCTGAAAAGAGCCTCTAATCATTGGGAAAATCGAGTACAGAGAGGCTGCTAAAATCTCAGGGCTGGGATAAATGGAGACCTAACTGGCACCCGCTTGAGTAAATAGATGAACAACAGGATGACAGTGATACAGTGAAGGTCAAGCCCTGGAGTTTGGATGTGAAAAGAATTAAAGCATCTCACCTATGTCACCATCTTCGTTATTTCCAAGCAAAGCAGTTTCACACCGTCATCTCACTCAATCCTTCCTCTCTTATCCTTTCATGCTGTGAAGGAAAACAGCATTGTCGTCTCGTTTTGTAAATGAGAAGCGAGGACAAATGTCTTTTTTAAAAAATTTTATTGAATCACCGTGAGATAGATACGAGCTTTCATGTTTGGGTTTCAATCTCACAATGATCAAACACCCATCCCCCCACCAGTGCACATTCCTCACCACCAATATCCCGGGTATACCCCCCCTTTCCCACCCTCCCCCTGCCTCCATGGTAGGCAATATTGCCCATACTCTTTCTCTACTTTCTCTACTTTTGGACATTATGGCTTGCAACACAGACACTGAGAGGTCATCATGTTTGGTCTATTATCTACTTTCGGCATGCATCTCCCATCCCAACTGGTTCCTCCAGCCATCATTTTCTTTGTGATCCCTTCTGTATTCCATCTGCCTTCTCCCTTCCACTCATGAAGCAGTCTTCCAGCTATGGGGCAATAATTCTGGCCCTTGTATCTACTGTCCTTGGGTGTCAGCCTCATGTGATGTTATTCTCTACTCCACAAATGAGTGCAGAGGAGGACAAACGTCTAAGGCCACACAATCTTGCTCTTTGGCCTTGATGTTTCTTGGCTTCTTTTTTAAAATTTTATTGAATCACCATGAGATCATTACATGCTTTCATGTTTGGGTTACAATCACACAATGACCAAACACCCATCCTTCCACCAGTGCACATGCCCCATAGCTGGAAGATGGAATAGAGAAAGTTTCTTGGCTTCTTTTAAGGGAAAGCATGAGGCCAGTAGAGCTGGTGCAGAGAGATAGCTGGTGTCTGCCCCTCAGGTGGGACAGGTCCCTAGCGTCTGGAGCACTAAAAGCAGCCTGGCCCATTTTCCTCACAGTGCTGACACTTTCTTTCCCTATGTGTGCCTTGGTGTGAAAATGCGGGAAGCACTATTTGCAGATACTATTTCGAGCATATGCGGAGCAGTACAGAGTGGAGAGTGGACATAGGGCTCTAAGGAATAATAGCGCAGAATATTAACACTTCAGATCAGCTTTTTTTAAATTTAGTTCTACATGATTTTATTTTTAGACACTGTGATTTACGGTACCATTAATGACTGGGTTTCCAAGTTCCAACACCTCACTCTCCACCGGTGTATCCACTTCCCTCCACCTTGTCTTAGGGCTCAGTCTTCCTCCTCAACCCATCTTCCTGTCTTCTCCCCTGCTTGCCCGCCCCCACCCCCACCACCATGGTAAGCTCAGTTCTGTTGCCTTTGGCCATTTCTTGTTCCCTTACTATGTTTCTTTATATCCTGCATTTGAGAGAAAACAGCAATCTGTACCTGTCCCTTTCCTTCTGGCTAACTTTACTCAGCATGACACTCCAACTTTTCAATGATATCAGTTTTTATATGAGAATTTAGGAAATATTTCTATGTTTTTAATCAGTGCAAAGTTCCCTGTTCTGGAGAGAGGGGAGGGGTTAGTAGTATTTATACTTAGAAAAAAATTTAAAAAGTTATTTGGGTGATAGAAAAAAAAGAAAGCTTCAGTGTTTACATTTCAATCTTCATAATATTTTTGAGAACAAGAATGTCATTTTTCTAACATCATTGTCATCATATTATATGTATAGTTTACCAGCTGATTATAGTATAAACATTTTTCTGTGTTATAGCGACATCTTTAATGCTATTATGTTTTGTTACATCAGCACCTTTTTCTCTAAATTTTATTTTACTGAAGCACCGTGAATTGCAAAGTTATTCATAGTTGGGATCTTAACACACAATGTCCCATCACTAACCCCCAAACCAGTGTCAGTTTCCTTCCACCAGTGTTCCCAGACTCCCTCTCCTCCCCCGCCACCCTCCCCCCTCGCCCTGGCCCAACCCCAGCCTGCCTTTTTGACAGGCACCTTTTAAATTTGGTTATGTCAGCTTGGGTCTCATCTCACAATTTCAGTGTTGTTGACTATGTGGTTTGGATATTTAGCTCTATCATTCCTTAACACAGCCAAATGTACCTGGGTCCCTTTGACCCATACCCCTGTTGCTTCTCATCTATCTCTTCTCCCCTTCCCCTTAACATATAATTTTATTTTTCCGTTTTTTATTGTGGTACTATGATTGGCAATCCTGTTAATCATAATTACATGCATACATTGTTCCAACACCACACGCACTACCAGAATGCTAACTTCCTTCCACCAGGGTTCCAATTTTCCTTCTACCTGTTCCTGTCGCTCCCCCTGCCACACACACACACACACACACACACACACACACACACACACCAGATAAGTGCAGCTCTATAGACCAACTCTCAAGTTCTCTTGCCTTTGGTCATTTGTTTTTCCCTTATGCTCTCCACAAACAAGAGAAGTCATTCATTTTGCATCTAACCCTTTCCTTCTGATCAGCTTCAGGGAATACTGATCAGTGAGTGTTAGTGAGAAAGACTCTTCTATCAAGAAGTAATGGCACCTAATTTTGATGTAATTTATCCTTAATCTCATAAATGTTCTCTTTTGAACATATTTTTAAAGATGTACTGGCTTAAACCTTTTGGTTTTCAAACTGTACAGACCATGGAATCAGAATATTCAAGGGTGGTGGCAAAGAGAGAGCATTTTTAACAAGTCACAGCAGGTATGGATGATGCTACTAGGGCTTATTATATGGAAATAAGTTTTAGACATTCAAATGCCATGGGCCTATAAGGCATATCACCTATATTCCATGGAATTCTTTTTACTCCAGGTCTTTGAAGATGAAACTGGATTAAACGTTTTCCATGGTCCTTGAACAAACAACTATGACAATACTATGGAAATTAACCAAAGGCATTTGCATTGAGGAACATCCAAGAAAATTGGTTTAATCTTCTTAAGAACAGTGCAAGTCTGTGATGTTTTAGCTTGGAGTTGTTACTCTCCTATACTTAGTTAGCTCCATGGCAGGGAATTTTGCCCTAAGAAGGCCAGAGAAACAATGAGTGCTGGCAGAGAAAGCTGACTTTATATTTTGGTCAATAATATCAATAACCAATATAAAACAACCAAAGGGTATCATAAAAAAAGCAGTAGAAATATCAGCCACAAACAGCAGGAAAGGTCAACATTATGGTTGGCTAGTGAAAGAGGAAGTCTTAGTTTCTTCTTGCCAGGTGCTGAGAGTGGCGCCATTTATGCCCATTCCCATTCTAAACATTCTTGCAGTATTCAGGGCCCTCGTTGACAACGGAAAAGGCCCATAGTTTTCTAAGGCCGTACTTAAGGATAAATGAATTAAACTATGCCCCACTTTTCAGTTCACAGAAGATGGAGAGGGAAACAACCAAAGGAGTCCTAAAAAGGAAGACAATAGCCTCACTGGTCACATTGGGAAAAATGGATATTATACTTAACATTAAAAGGTCTTTCATGAATAGAGCATCTTTGGGGAGCAACCAGGAACCCTGTCATACTGTGTAACAAGTCGGTCACTTATGAGAAACATAAAGGCTCGCTTTTCCTCTCCTCTCACCCAAACACATACAAATTGGGGTATTCTTTAATTCAGTTAGTCCTACACCAAGTTGCTCTGGGCAGAGTATTTCTCTTTTTCTTCTCAACAACTTTTCTGTTTGTTTCTAACAGTGAGTCTGAGCATCTTTATTACTCAATGTTTTCACTGTTGAATATATTGGAGAACCCCAAAATAACACAGGGGCCCCATAGCTCCTGCAATCCAAGGGAAGTCATGAAACAGAGAAGGGCAGAAACATAATCACTGTGAGACGGAACAAGGAGATTCAGGAAACAGACAACCGAAGGGGTTCTAGCTCAAGTTTCACCTGTATTTGATGTTCTAGAAAGTTTTCATATATACAAAGCAGTTGACTTAGGAGAGATCAAGAGATCCTCTTGGAAAAATACTCTTCCCTGAACGAACAAGGGTTTTGCAATAACAGACATTGCAAAACTGCTTAATTTTGAAAATATTTCTCAAGCCTTAGACAAATCTATTAACAATAGGACTTGCAGGTTAAAAGTATTTAAGCAAAACCTCTGACCATTTATTGGCTGACTAGTAAATTATGCTGATACATGGACAACTCTCAGGAAGGCAGGTTTAAAAATAAAGCCAATAAAAAAACACAGAGAAGAAACACCAGAGGTTATACACCGCAGGGGAAATAAGCCCCACAGAATTAGTCCAAGTACATCGATAAACAAATAGAACAAGGCAAAAACAGCCACAACAACCACTTCTGGGGCATGTTTGAGTTCAGAGTTTCTTCAATAGCTGATCTAAAACAGTTGTTCCACCCCCCAGAATGAATTTATGGGACATTAAAGAAAAGGGAAAGGGTGACCCATATTCCAGGACAAACTATTTAGTAGACATTGTCTTTGAGATAGTCCAAATTTTCAATCTTAGCAGATGCTGGAAGACACCTATCATAAATATATTCAAAGGCCAAAAGGAACATTGCTTACAGAATTAAAGGAAAGCACAATGACAATGATTACTTATATAAATAATATCAATAGAAAGGTAGAAATTACCACATAGAACCAAGCAGACATGCTGGAATTGTAAAGTCTAATAAAAAATGCTAAAGGGGCTCAATAAAAGATTTTAGCTGGTTGAATAAAAGAAGCAATCAACTAGACAACAGATAAATGGAGATCTTGGCATCTGAAGAAGAGAACGGGAGAAGAACAAAGGAAAACTGAATAGAGTTTCAGAGACCTGTGTGACACCATTAATTATAACAACATATGTATAATGAATGCCCCAAAAGGAAAGATTAGAAAATTGAAAGACAAATATTTGAAGAATGAAAAAATAAGATCAATGAGCTGTAAGGACTATTTCAGAAACAACTGCATCCAGAAATATATTTAAAAGACAAAGAGTAAAATCTTGAAAACAGTAAGAGAAAACTTATTTACCATGTACAAGTTATGGTCAAGTTGCCAGAAATAACGGGGCAAGAAAGCAGTAGGATAACATGTTCAAGTGTTCCAAGGATATAAAAGTCATCAACAAAGAACTCCACATTTAGCAAAATTTCCTTTAAAAAAGAAGATAATGGACAGGAAAGATAACATAGTGGGTAAGGAAGGCATTTGTCTTGCATGATGCAAACCAGGGTTCAATCCCTGACACCTCACGTGGTCCCTCCAGCCATGCCAGGAGTGATCCCTGATCATAGAGCCAGCACTAAGCCCCGGGCACTGCCATGTATGACCCCCCAAAGCAAACAATGCCCCTCAAATGAAACAAATGTTTAAAATGAAGGTAAGGGCCAGAGCAATGGTACAGAGGTTAAAGCATTTGTTTGCCTTACATGTGGCTGCCATAGGGATAATGGCTCAAATCCTAGTACCACATATGGATCCCCTCCAGGCATTGCCAGGTGTGGCCCCTAAGCACCACCAGATGTGCCGTCTTTCAGATGAAGGCAAACAAAGACATTCTCAAAAAAACCAAAAATACATGACTTTGTAGCTAGGAAACTTGCCTTAGAGCAAATGTTAAAGAAAATTCTTCAGGCTGGAAGGAGGTAATAACAAAAGTTAGCTCAGATACACATGAAGAATAAATAATCTAAGTATATACAGATAGATATGATTGAAAAGATACTTTCATAAAAGAGTAATATAAAATTCTATTTGAAGATCATGACATACATATAACTATAATAGCACAAAGGAGGGAAAAGAAATAGATTCATATTTGACAAGGGAATAATGTCAGACAGTAGCTAAAATTCACAGAAAAAAAGAGGGCCAGAAATGGTAAATATGAATAATACTATAAAAGATGATCTATATATATTTCTCCCTATCCTCTCAAATTACTTTTAAAAAGATAAAATTTAGAGTACTAATTATTACACTATTTTTGTTTATAATATATAGAGATGTATTTGTGAAACAATCGAAGAAGAATAGTAGAGAGCCATATTGGAGAAAAGCTTTACTTATTTAATAAATTTCTACTATAGTATTGTAACATGGCTACAACAGTATTAATATTTTTAGTTATGATATACCAAGTTATTGCTTCACTACTAAAGTGTCCATGACTCTACCACTTTGGTCAAAAAATTTAACTATTATCATTTTGGTTATATGTTTACGATAGTGTTGACATTTATGGTTTTGGCATACACAGTTACCCCACTTTACCACCACCAGAATACCAAGACCCTTCATCCATGCCTCTGTGTTACTTCCAGTTTAGGTGATCACCCCTTCCATTTACTCCCTCCTGCCAAATCTAGAATTCTCACTTAGTACTGTAATCCAAAACTAAAGGAGTGTTGTCAATTGATATTGTCAATACCCTTGATCTATTTTCAGTATGCCACAGTGAGTGAGAACATCTGGTACTTGTCCTTTCTACCCTGGATTATTTCACTCAGCATGGTTCCATCCAGTTCCATACAAGTTATTGAATACAGCTTGTTTTCTTTTCTTGTGCCTGCATAGTATTTCATTTTGTATATATAACACAATTTCTTTTTTTGTTTGTTTGTTTTGGTTTTGGGTGACACCTGATGGTGCTCAGGGGTTACTCCTGGTGGTATTCAGGGGACCATATGGGAGATTAGGGATCAAACCCAGGTTGGCTGCCTGGCAGGTGAGCACCTCACCTGCTCTATTTTTGCCCAGCCCAGATTTCTTTATCTGTTTGTTTGTTACAGGACGTTTGGGTTGTTTCCATATTCTGGGTACTGTACTAAGTGCTGCAATGAACTAGGTATGCATATATTTTTTAAGCTAATATTTTTGTGTTTTGGGGATAGATATCAAGAAGTGATGGGTCATATGGGTAGTCAATTTTTACGTTTTTTTTGAGAAGTATTCATATTGTTTTTCATAGAGGCTGAATCAAACAGCATTCACACTAATAGTGTATGGGAGTTCCTTTACACCATGTATATATCTGCCAACACTGATTGTATCAAGATATTTTGATATATGCTAAGCTCACTGATGTGAGATAATACTCCATTGCCATTTCTATAGGAAAACAATTAGAAGAGAAACAAATTTAAAAAGACTATTCCATTTAAAATAATGCCTCCAAACATTAAATGACCAGAAATCCACTTAACATGGCATGTTCTATATCTTGAAAATATGTTACTTATGAAATAAATAGATAAGGACACTGGAAAATAAAAAAAATATTTTCTTTTCATGGATAGAAAGAATTAGCATTGTCAAAATGACCACCATACTCAGAACATTATATAGATTCAGTGAAATTTCCATCAGAATTCTGATAACATTATTTAAGGACTCTGCTTGAAAATTATTTAAATTTGTTTGAAATAATAAAATTCTCTAAATAATCAAAGTTCTTCTGAGAAAAAATATGTTGTAAAATGTATCACATTTCTTGACTTTAAATTATATGATAATGTTATGGTAATCAGAGCAGCATGGTATAGGAATAAGAATAGACAGACCAGTGGATTAGAAGATCCACCCTGAGATCTAAGAGAAATGCTTTTATTTATGGAGAGCTAATATAAGACAAAGGAGCTGGTATGTAAAGAGCAATAATGAAAATCTCCTCAACAAACTGAGCTGGGAAAACTGAATAACTATGTAGAAAATTGGAATTAGATCCATATCTCATACCATACACAAAAATTAATCTAAAGTGTATCAGAGACCTTGAAATGGGAGCCAGAGAGATAATACAGGGGATACAGAATTTGCTTTGAAAGAATTTCACTCTGGTTTGACCCGTGGTTTCACATACGGTCGCCCAAACACTTCTGGAAATAATCCCTGAACTCAGAGCCAGCAGTAAACCCACAGTACAGATGATAGTGGCCCCCAAAATGCAAAACAGAAAACCTAACCAAAGACCTTAAAAGAGACCAGAACAGATAAAATACACCAAGGAAAATACAGACAGATTCTCCAGGATCTGAATCTCAAAGATGTTTTCAAGGATTTTATTTCACTGGAAACGGTAACAACAACAACAAAAAAGCAAGCAGGACTGCATGAAGTTAAAAAGTTTTCACATGGCAAAGGAAAATCGAACTCTAATAAAAAGACATCCTGCTGAATGGGACAAAGTACTTGTACCCAATACATTAGGTAAAGAGCTAATACCTAAAATATATAAAGCACTCACAAAGCTACTATTAGTGGTGATAGAGGCATGTACACTTATAAAATAAAATCGGTCCATTAAGAAGATATAACAATTACAAACATTTATGGACCTGACTGTGCTCCAAATAAATCAAGCAAAAGCTGAAAGAACTCTGTAATTTTAGGGGATTTCAATATTCTATTTTAATACTGATAGAACAAATAGGAAGAAAACACTAGGCTGTAGGAAACGTGAACAAAACTATCCTCCAACTTTGCTGAGTGACATCTACAGAATAATCTACCCATCAACAGAAAAGAATATTTATTTTTCCGCACAGCGGGTAGGGTGTTTGCCTTGCATGCGGCCAACCTGGGTTAGATTCCTCCGTCCCTCTCGGAGAGCCCAGCAAGCTACCAAGAATATCCCGCCCACACAGCAGAGCCTGGCAAGCTATCTGTGATGTATTTGATATGTCAAAAACAGTAACAACAAATCTCACAATGGAGATGTTACTGGTGCTTGCTTGAGCAAATAGATGAACAATGGGATGACAGTGCTACAGTGCTACCATTCTATATATCAGTCTCTAGTATATTACAACCCACTAAGGTTAAACTTGATTTATTTGATTTGTTAAACTTCATGTGACTTTGTACCACTTATAACTACTAATAATTACCTTCTCACTTGTTAATGTTTATTGAGTATATTGAGGTAAATTTTTGCTTATTTAAAAAAAATTTTATTGAATCACCATGTGAAAAGTTACAAAGTTTTCAGACTTAAGTCTCAATCATACAATGATCAAACACCCATCCCTTCACCAGTGCACATGTTCCACCAAGAACCCAGTCAGTATACCCCCCATCCCACCCACCCACCCCCACCTGTGTGGCTGATGATTTTCACTTTACTTTCTCTTTACTTTAATTACATTCAATATTTCAACAGAAAACTCACAATTATTATTTGGAATTTTGCCCCAACAATCAGACCTGACGAATAGGCATCATTTGATAATTTGTTTTCCATTGCAAGAGCATATGAGCTGTCGAGGCCACGTGGTTTTGGATTTCTGGTATTTTAGTAATTAAGTCCAGAGAAATTTCTGCCAGAAGTCGCATCGTTGCCAGCTCATACCTCTGTTTATTGGGCATTATAAGATGGCGGTTGCCACTCTGTCAGAGAAAGGAAAGGCCGAGAGAGAAAAACCTTTCCCCTCCTGGGCAGCATCGGACCATAGATGAGTTCACAGTCTTTTGTTTTGTTTTGTTTTTTGTTTTTTTTTTTTTTTTTTGCTTTTTGGGTCACAACCCAGCAATGCTCAAGGGTTACTCCTGGATTTACACTCAGGAATTACTCCTGGTGTTGCTTGAGGGACCATATGGGATGCTGGGATTTGTTCATCAATTTGCTCGAGTGGGCACCAGTAACATCTCCATTCGTCTCTCTGTCACATGCTAGTGCAGCCCAATGGTGTATTCGGGGCTCTTTCAGGGTCAGGGGAATGAGGACCGTCATTTGTTACTGTTTTTGGCATATCAAGTACACCACAGGTAGCTTGCCAAGCTATGCTGTGCGGGCAGGATACCTTCAGTAGCTTGCTGGGCTCTCTGAGAGTGACGGAGGAAACACTGCGTTGCTCTTTTCCGGGAGCTTTATTTATCTTTGGATCTTGGCCATTGATGAGATTACATGGTGGGGGGGTGCGTTTGTGGGTGTGACTGCCAGGTTATTTGAGTATCCCCAGAAAATTGTCAATGAGTTACTAGGTTGAGTTCATTGAGATTTAAGACCATATACTGTCTGGGAAATAGGAGTGCCACATCCCACCAGGACCCAATATAACATCTGTATGTAGTAACCTTTTCATATGGAGGCTAGTGTGTCCACATGATTTGGGGTTTAGAAGATAGACTGACATAAGAAAGGGTGAATGCCTGGCCTAGGGGCAGGATACAACAGGTGCTGGAGAAGGTTGTGGTCCCGAGGCCTGCTAGCATCTGGCTGCGTGGGTTTTCAGGGATGAGGTGGGCAGGTCCGTCTTCCCACGACATTCAACTAGATTTGGAGGATAGATGGGCATAAGAAGGGGCCAATGCCTGGTCTAGGGGAGGAGTATGACATGCACAGGACAGAAGGATAGAGTTCCCAGTCCCATCAGTGTGTGGCTGTGCGAGGTTTCAGGGAAGGGAAGGCAGTTTCTTCCAACTATAAATTGAGGAGGCTTGGTCTCGATATTAGTGGTTTTCTACTTTCACTTCATTGAAAATTTAATCACCTGGGGAGCTATCAAATATTTCGAGACTTCTTGGATGTGAGGCCTGGCTTTAGTACATATTTTATTTTATTTAAAATTGTTTTAGGGGGTAATTCTCAAGCAATGCTAAGGGGACCTGGAGGTAACTCCCAGTGATGCTTGTTCAATCTGGATGGAAGGTTCAGTGCTAGGGTTTGGAAATGCAGTGCTACTCAAGCCCGTTGGTAATGCTGGCCAACAGGGCTATTCTGGTGATGTCTTGAGGTGAAGCCTAGTAGTGATCAGGGGCTGTGTCATGCCAGAGATTGAACTCAGTTCTTTGCACATGCAAGGAATGCATCTTCAGCCCACGAATTACCTCCTTAGGCCCTGTATTAATTATTTAAAAACACTCTGGTGATTCAAATGAAAGGTCAGGGGTGAGAATTCAGGATCTAGAATGGTCTTTGTGATGGTTATATGTCAATCTGGCTGTAGGATCCAGTTATTTTACCAATCCCTATATTTCTAAGGTTACTTGGTTCCCATTATCAGTCAAAATCAGTCTTGCTTTTCCAAAAACTTTGGAAATTTTAAGATTTAGTAAGTGGTTACACAGTAATTATTGAATAGTTGCTGTGTTAGACAGCTTTCCACTTGCCTGTCAGTGGTTGCATTAGCTGAATTATCTGTCAATGTTTGTAATGTATTACCTGCAAATAGCAGAAACATAAATTTTATTCATTTTTTACTTAATGATTCCATTAGGCTTTTATTAGTGTGTTGGGTTATAGAACATCAGCAAGTTGGGAGGCTACTTTTTGCCCAAATTGTTACTGCTTTTTTGCCTATAGCCTAATTTCTTTTTTTTACCCCAGAGAGCTTTCTCTTAGGCCAAAGGAGATAAGATTGTTTCTAGTGCATGGTACTCAATAGAATGCACTTAAGTGTAATGATAGCATGGAATAAAAGTCTATTGCCTTAAATCCCAATTTCACCTTTCCTCTGAAATTTCAAGGGCTTACATAAGGACTATTAAAAGTGTGAATTCAAAAGATGGGCATTAATTGGAAGAGTTCTAGATCTATATCCTTTTTACTCAATACATATTATGTGGTCTTCAGATCAGCAGGTCCAGGCATCTCCACGGTGTTTGTCATAAATTCAGCATCGTGGGCTCCATATAGGACCCACTTAATTAGAATATACTTTTTAATAAGACTTCAAGGTGACACACTGAAGTTGAAAAGTGCTGGCCAATTGTTTATCTTTCATATTATTTTGGTTATCATATTGGTAGCCAACCATTTACTTTGTAACACAATGTTTGAGGTTATGCCTCTGACTACAACTAGGCTAGAAACTGAGGAAGGTCCTAGAATAGGGTTGAGCTTAGAGCCATAAAGTAGAACATCAAAACTACTCTTGGAATTACAGATAATCACTTTGTTTTTCTGATTCATGCCAAAGCCTGTTTTTACTCCTACAGAAGAGTGATTTCAAATAATACCACCCCCTATATCTTGTATTTTAGCTATTTGGGTGCCTATTTTCCTCACCTGCAAAGGCCACTCACTTTTTTTTTATTTTTGAGTCACACTCGGCAATGCACAGAGGTTACTCCTGGCTCTGCACTCAGGAATCACCCCTGGCGGTGCTCAGGGGACCATATGGAATGCTGGGAATCGAACCCGGGTTGGCTGCGTGCAAGGCAAATGCCCTACCTGGTGCTATTGCTCCAGCCCAAGGCCACTCACTCTTAAACTAAGTTCCGTCCTGTGACAAACTCATGTCCAGTTTTGGAAGGAGCTGATGACAACAACAACTTGAATTTTAATTCTGGTGTAAATTCAAAGACCCCCTAGCACATCATCTATTCCTATACCGTGCCTTCACCCCCTCTGTCAAGGAAGGGTTAGCTTACCTTCTTCTAGACTACAACCCGACTTATCAATCAATCCTTGACTGTTGGGGGTGATTCTCAGAAATCATTTAAGATGAAAAATACAAGCATAATTCTTTTTCACTCCTAATTACTCCAATTAACCTCAGGAAACATTAAATCCCTCATAAAAACCACTATCAAGTCCTCCACTGGGTCCAATAAGATGACTATAGAGCATCTACTCTAATAAATTGAGGTTTTGAGCTAATGCTACACGAATATCTTTAAAGAGCATTCTCTTTTTAAAATTTTTAAAAATTTTAATGAATCATCATGAGATACAGTTACAAACTTACAAACTTGCATGATTACATTTTGGTCATACAATATTCAAGTACCCATCACTGTACCCAAGCCCATTCTCCACCATCAATGTTTTCAGTATCCCTCTCACCACCCCCTCCCTTTCCCCCCACCCCTGTGACAGGCACATTCGCTCTTACTTTTTCTCTCCTTCTGGGTGTTATGGTTTGCAATACATGTACTAAGCGGCCATCATGTTTGGTCCATAGTCTACTTTCAGCACACATCTACCATCCCGAGCAACCCCTCCAACCATCATTTACTTAGTGGTCCCTTCTCTATCTCAGCTGCTTTTCCCCCCAGTACTCAAGAGATTCTAACTAGAAGTAGACTATAGACCGAACATGAAGGCCACTCAATACCTCTATTGCAAATTACAACACCCAAAAGGAGAGAGAACAGAAAGTAATGCCCTGCTGAAGAAGCAGGGTGGGGTGGTGGGAGATGGGGTGGGGGTAGTGAGAGGGATACTGGGATCATTGGTGGAGGTGAATGGACACTGGTGGAGGGATGGGTAAACGATCACTGTATGAGTGAAATGAAAACACAAAAGTTCATAAGTTTGTAACTGTACATCACAGTGATTCTCTAATAAAAATTTTAAAAAGAGAATATTTGTATTCATTATGAAATAATTCAAAGCAGTTTAAAGTGTATTAATGCTGTGTTGCATGATATAATATAGCACATTTTAGGATAGAACACAAGACTTCAAAAAAATTACGAAGGGCATCTCAAACTGGGTCTCCATGATTTTTTAAAATACTTTTTAATGAATCACAATGAGATACAGTTAGACTTACAAACTTTCATGATTACATTTCAGTCATACAATGATCGAGTTGTATGACTGAAATACAATACATACAATGAAATACATACAATGATCCCTTCACCAGTGCCCATTATCCACCACCAATGTTACCATATCCCTCCTGCCACCCCCATGGAGAGTATCAAGCTAAGTGAAATGAGTCAGAGAGAGAGGGACAGACATAGAGTAATTGCACTCATTTTTGGAATATAAAGTAACAGAATGGCAGACTAACACCCAAGGATAATGGAGATAAAGGCCAGGAGGTCTCAATAGTTTTTTCCAAACGTACATATTTCATCTGACAATACATTTACAACAGATATTTGGCACTGTGAAAACAATCTCAGCATAAATCTACTGTGTAAGTTTTATGGTGCAGTGCCTAGGATTGGATTGGGTTGACAGGACCCAAGGCATGTGCCTTAAAAACCTGTACTCACTCTCTGCTACTTATTTTTGGTTCTGCTTAATCTTTTGCTTCTGAATTTTAGGATGTGTGTGTGTTTGTGTGTGTGTTTTAAATTTATGTAGTTATCATTTTGGTGTGGACTGGAGCGATAGCACAGTGGGTAGGGCATTTGCCTTGCAAAAGGCCACCCGGGTTGGTTTTATCTGTCCCTCTCGGAGAGCCTGGCAAGCTACCGAGAGTATCCTGCCCGCATGGCAGACCCTGGAAAGCTACCCATGGTGTATTCAATGTGCCAAAAACAGTAACAAGTCTCACAATGGAGACGTTACTGGTGCCTGGTTGAGCAAATTGATGAACAATGGGAAGACAGTGACAGACAGACATATTTCATATATCAATAGCGATAGAGAATTTCAGATGTTTATGAAGCAATGAGTGTATAAAGAATTATTCTAGGTTATTGGGAATAAAACTTGCTCCTAATCTTCAGGATTTTATAATGGGGATGTAAAGTATTGTCAAATAGACAGTGAGTTACAGAAGGCAAGGACCATTTCTAATTGTCATTACAGCAATACTCAATGGATGAGTATTGGTAGCAAAAACATATTTGCTCAGGTATTTGCAACCTAAGACAGAAATTTGACCCTCCAGACCATTTTACTCAGGATGGGCTTTGGGGTTTATGATGGAATGATGAAGAAAGGTAAAAGGGTAAATAGACTGGTACAGGCGAAGGGGTTTTGTCACACAGGTTCCTACTGAGGTCAGTGGCTTTATTAAGATACTGGGTTGGGTCATGCTTACCTGACCTTTGTAAAACTTAAAATGATACCACTGTGTAACTCCTATTTTCAGTGGTTTGTGTGACTTCACTAGGAACTGGATATCTGTTGTTTGTTCTTTTCCTCTTACCTATGCTTCCTTCCAGTTTAACACTACACACTCTTTATAGAAATAATAGAGGAAAGGCAGAAGATAGGCGTGAAAGACCTAAGAATTCAGTGGGGGAAAAGATGCAGTTTCTAGTGCCTGTTCACATAGTACAATCACTTCATTTAAAAAATGTTGGTAAACTGGTGAAAAAGGCAGCTGGGATAGAGAAGGGACCACTAAGTAAATGATGGTTGGAGGGCTTGCTCAGGATGGGAGATGCGTGCTGAAAGTAGACTATAGACCAAACATGGTGGCCATGTACTACCTGTATTGCAAACCATAACACCCAAAAAGGGGGGGAGAGAGAGAGAGAGTAAAAGGGAATGCATCCACCACAGAAGCAGGGAGGGGGGATAGGGTGAGGCTGTCAGGAGGGACACTGGAAACATTGGTGGTGGAGAATGGGCACTGGTGGAGGGATGGGTACTTGATCATTTTATGACTGAAACGTAATCATAAACGTTTGTAAGTCTGTAAAAAATGTTGGTGTAGCTCCTTGCCCTGGCTTGAACCTATGCTGGATGCTAGAGATACAAAAGTATGTTAGATGCAGACCGTCTGATCCTTGGTGGACATACTGATGGAAAGAGACACTTAATGAAGCAGAGACTTACAAAAATGATACCACATTCTTGCTGACAAGCATCAGAAGCAAAGGTTTGTGAAAGGAATAAAATTTGCATGGGATGACATTTAAGACTTAGTAATGTTAACTTTGAGAAGTACATTACTTAAAATATCAAACAAACTGCTATGTTGCTAACCATGAAAGGAGCTGGCATTTTGCATGTTTCACTTCAGTGAGTTTTATATGAAAAGAAAAATTTTGATGGCATCTTTGACAGACCCAAGACAATCTCAGACTGAAAAATCTAATGCTGGGGAAAGGGAGAAGAGGAGAAAAATTTTCATGTAGGCAAATGGAAAAGAAACTTCACTATATTCTACCATGAGTACAGGGAGTTGTGATCTTATCTATTTTGAAGATACTTATGGATGAGAAAGCAAAATATTCTTAGTGTTGGCAAAGTTACTTAGAATCCCCACTCTGAATTTTAACCAGTTAAGTAGGGTTTAGCAAGGCATGTCCATATTCCCATTTGATAAACTATTAAAAATAATTAAGCTATATAAGTAAAGTGGAGATTCTTAGGGAACATGCATATTTCCATAATGTTATTTTAGAGAAATATGAAGGGATTCTGCAAGGAAATCTTTAGTAAAAGTCTAAAGATTTAGGTGATCTGAAGAGAAACCAGAGTTTTAAAAAGGTTTCTGGTCTTCTTCAAACATCCCTCACCTAAAGGTTAGTAACAAAACTGAAATAAGTCCTTTTCAAGAAGGAACATAAGTGAACATTCGCATCAACAGTAAGACAAATTCTAACCTTGGATTTTTAAAAAAATTATTTATTTTTATTTAATCACCATGTGGAAAGTCATAAAGCTTTCAGGCTTAAGTCTCAGTTATACAATGCTTGAACACCCATCCCATCACCAGTGCACATATTCCACCACCAAGAACCACAGTAAACCTCCCCCCCACCCCTCCACCCCCCAGCCCCGCACCCCGCCTGTGTAGCTGAAAAATTTTACTTTACTTTCTCTTTACTTTGATTAAATTCAAGAAATCCAAAACCGCGTGGCTGCTATTGTGGCCACATGACCTCATATCTCTTCATTCTCAGCAATGGAAAACAAATTATCAAATGCTTCCTTTCTAACAGGTCCGACTTGGGTGGAGTGGATACTCCAACTTTGGAATTTTAACAGAACTCAGATAATCTTTGTAATATTTGCTATTTGATATATATGTATTATCACCATTTTACAGGTGAGCTGAAGCTCTTTTCCAAGAATACAACAGGATGGGACTTGTTAACTCAAAAACTTGTAGGTACCTTTCTTCTCTCTCTCTCTGTCTCTCTGTCTGTGTCTCTCTCCTCTCTCTCTTCCTTCTAGACATTATGATTTGTGATACAGATTCTGAAAGGTTATCATGTATATCACTTTACCTACTTTCAACACTTCGTTTTTGTTCAGAGTGATCATTTTTAACTATTTCATAGAAGCAGGTGGGAGTGGGGATGGGGAAACTGGGGACATTAGTGGTGGAAAATGTACACTGGTGAAGAGTTGGGTGTTGAAACATTATATAACTAAAACCTAATCATAAGCAACCTTGTAACTGTGTATCTCACTATGATTTAATTGAAAAACTCTAGGAGATACTGAACTCAAATTTTACAAATTCATTTATAAATTCATACAAACTATCCTCACAATCCTCTTCTGTGTGTTGGGTTCATCCCATAAATGGGTGTTTCTAAAAATGGGTGTCAATTTCAAAGGACACAGAGGGCCTATCTATGGTTGGATCTACAAAAATATCAGATGTCACGCTCATAAGCACTTTTTCAATCCTTAAAATTCTTTAAAGTTTTCATAGAGTCAGGGGCATGTGGGAGGAAAACTGGTGACATTGGTGGCAGAAAATGTACTCTGGTGAAGGGACGTGTGTTTGAACATTGTATGATTGAAAGCCAGTTGTGAACAACTTTGTAACTGTGTATCTCACTGCGAGTAACTGAATTTTAATAAAATAATTTTCCTCATTTAATTGAAACAACTAAAGTCCTTGCCCAAAGTTGGTTAGATGTAATACAGCTGAAAATCAAAACCAATTCTGACTGATTCCCAATGCTTCTTCTCAGCCTATTGTATCTTCTATTGTTAATGTCACACTACCCCCAGTGTTACCCAGTGTTCTCTGCTTCCATCCCATAAAGTCAGGCCAAACATATCTTAAAGAAGTTGACAAACTCCATTCCCAATCAGCTGTGTGAAAAGCAAGTGCCCCGCCCAAGGTACTGTCTCTCCAGCCCCTGGGCTATATTAGAAATGCATGTGAGATTTATGCACTGTTATTGCATATACAAAAAGCATATACCTTGGGGCCGGAGTGATAGTTCAGCAGGGAAGGCATTTATCTTTCACATGGTGACCTGCGTTTGATCCCGGCATCCCATATGGTCCCCTGAGCAATGCCAGAAGTAATTCCTGAATGCAGAGCCAGGAGTAACCCCTGAACTTCACCAGGTGAGACCTGAAAAGCCAAAAAACTGAATATACCATGAATAGTGCTGAAGAAATGATAACACATTTAATGGAAGAAATAATTGAAAAAAACTCTAAATGCAATTTTCTCCTTTGAATTTTTTAGATCCATGGTTCCCCTTCCCCCTCCCGGCCCCATAGCGTAAGACATCAATTATTGCTAAGGAAATAAGACTGAGAATAAACAAATGAAAACAACCCTAACCTTCAGCTTCTGACATTGAAAATAGAATACGACAGTTGAGAGAAATAGCACAAGGAATAAAGCACTTGCCTTGCATGCAGCCTACCCAGGAATGATCGCTGAGTTCAGAGCCAAGAGTAAGCCCTGAGCACTACTGAGGTTGGGCCAAAACCCAACACACACACACACAAACACACACACATGCACACCCTACTACCACCAACACCACCATCATCACCAAAATAAAATTCTGTATGAGGAACACAGCCTGAGGGGATGGGGAGATAATACAGCAGGTAAGGTGCTTGCTTTGCACATGGTTGACCAGAGTTCAATCCCAGGCATCCCATATAGTCCCCTGAACACTGTCAGGAGGAATTCCTTATCGCAGAGCCAGGAGTGACCCCTGAACATCTCTGGGTGTGGCCTCAAAACAAAAGTAAAATAAAAAAGGAATACAGCTTGAAAGTTATATGTTGTTAAGACAAAAGTTTTCTAAATTACCAAATCTCCTCTTTCTGCATATCAACAGCATGTACAGGTAAAAATTTAAGTGTGTGTATGTATGTCTGTATGTGTGTGTGTGTGTGTGTGTGTGTGTGTAGGGTGGGAGGGGTGAAGTGGTGGAGTGATAGTACAGCAGGTAGAGGATTAGCCTTGCACATGGCTGACCCGGGGTTTGATCCATGGTATATAATATGGTCCCCTGAACATTACCAGGAGTAATTGCTGAGTGCAGAGCCAGGAGTAACCCCTGAGCATTACTGGATGTGGCCCCAAAGCAAAAAAATTAAGGTGGAAATCTCTTCCATCTGGATGTACACCAGGAGTAAAGTTAAGAGGGTAAGAAAAACTGTATGCATGTTTTAATTTTGTTTTCTCACTGTTTAATAACTCCTGAATCAATATGGCATGCTTCAACTTGGGGAAAAAAGGTATCAAGAAAAAAACAACAACTACTATCTTGGTTCCTTGTGGGGTAGACTGCTAAGTTTGGATACCCACAATGAAAGTGACTAGTAATAGAGGAGCTGACAATATACATCACAGGTCAGAGATTTGAATGACAGACATGAAGGATATCAGAAACATCAACACTTGGGAACTATAGAGCGCATTTGCCATACTGTGTGTGTTTTGGGTTGTTGCAAGTAGAATATAAAGAACTGGTGTCATTCAGGCGACAACTCAGTGTGGTCCTCCAGGAATTGATAGAAAAATGCCAGAAGAAACAAACAAACAAAAAGTGAAACCATGTTGATCTGCAACAAGAAGAGTTAAAATTTGATTTTATTTTGTTTCTACAGGGCTGAAACAGGGCAGGACTGGAGCGATAGTACAGCAGGTAGGGGGTCTTCCTTGCATGTGGCCGACCCGGGTTCTTTTCCTCCGTCACTCTCGGAGAGCCCGGCAAGCTACGGAGAGTATCCCGTCCGCATGGCAGAGCCTGGCAAGCTCCCTGTGGTGTATTTGATATGCTAAAAACAGTAACAACAAGTCTCACAGTGGAGACATTACTGGGGCTCGCTCGAGCAAATAGATGAACAATGGGACGACAGTGCTACAATGCTTCTACAGGGGTCACAGCCAATGGTGCTAGAAGACCACTCATGATGGTTATTTGCCCATGTGTTGAATCAGTCCATACCCAGGCCCCAAGCCGTGGTACTTGGGACCTGGCAGTGCTGGGAGCTACTAAGGCTACATCCAGCAGTAGTCAGTGTACTCACAATACCATGTGGTGCAGGGAATTAAATTGGGGGCCTTGCATATGCCAGGCGTGTGCTCCACCCCATTTGAATCATACCCCCAGCTATTTAATATTTATTTTTAACGGGACTCAAAGGAGTAAAGACAGGAATGATTTTAGTTTATTCTGAAGGTGTCTTCAAGTGTTTCTTCTGCAATCCTTTTAAATTCATCCTCAGGTTAAGGTGATTTTAGATGATCCTTTCCTCATGTCCTGTGGACATGTAGTAAGCAGTTTCTTTTATCTTTTTATTTCTCCTTCCTTCCTTCCTTCCTTCCTTCCTTCCTTCCTTCCTTCCTTCCTTCCTTCCTTCCTTCCTTCCTTCCTTCCTTCCTTCCTTCCTTCCTTCCTTCCTTCCTTCCTTCCCTCCATTCCTTCCTTCCTTCCTTCCTTCCCTCCATTCCTTCTCTTTCTTTCTTTCTTTCTTTCTTTCTTTCTTTCTTTCTTTCTTTCTTTCTTTCTTTCTTTCTTTCTTTCTTTCTTTCTTTCTTTCTTTCTTTCTTTCTTTCTTTCTTTCTTTCTTTCTTTCTTTCTTTCTTTCTTTCTTTCTTTCTTTCTTTCTTTCTTGCTTTCTTGCTTTCTTTCCCATCTCGGGATCACATCTCGGCGGCGAGCGGGGCCGTTGCCGCCCCAAAACAAGTCTTATTTTTAACTTATAAATCCACTAGTGAAGTAAAAGCACTAGTACACAAAGTACTGTGAATCCTTAGATGGCTTTAGTAAGTAGTTAATTTTAGTTGACTATTGTCCTTAAACTTTGAGCTCTGCATTATTATGCTTGCAGTGTGACTTATTACATGATTCAATGTTTTCTTCCTTTGTCTGAAATGATCTAGTCAGACACCCTCTACAAATATCAAGCATTAAGTATATCATGATGGTAATTCTTTTGACTGAAGTCTTCTTGATTTGGTGGAAAATGACTTCAGTGTATTGGATTTACGGTTCATTTAATGAGTGCTATAGATGTCAATACATTAGTATAAATCTAGCGCAGGTAGTAATTTTTTTCTAATGAGGTGCTTGACCAGCATCCTAATATGAAAAGTGGGACATTATCCAGTGGGCAAAAACTAAAACAATCTAATCAGACCTAAGGAAATGTGTCAGTTACACATTACAGTGAGAATAGGAATTCGTGACTTATCTGGAACTCATTCTCCTTGACTGCAAAACAATCATATTGTACAAAGACCCTTGCCACTCTGAACCTTTCAGGATTTTATTAGTTATTTAAGACTTCCCTCATCATTGGGTTATGTGCTTTGGCAGTGGACATGAATTTATATAAACTAGCTGTGCTGTGATCTATACTCCCTACCAAAGCCCTGACTCCACAAACCCTTGCTTGACTAATGAGTGGTGTAGCTATGTGAATATCTTACAAGTAAAGGCTGCCCATTGTCTTGAACTACTTTTCAAGGATAAAAACATTGAAATATGTGTAATCACAAAAAAGGGGGCAGCTTAATCTCTCTCCCGCCGCCCGCGTTCGGTAGTCTCGCGCCACTTCCCCCACACCGGGGAGGTCGATGGCGAAGGGTAGGCAAAGGAAGGAATGGGAGCCAGGCTGGTTGGTCTCAGTTGCATTTTATTCCATTCCTATCTCCATTCTTCTCTGATTCTCCTCCTGCTTCTCCCTCCCGATGCTACTTCATTCTCTTGCTCTGGATCTGGATCTGGATTTGGCTTATCCGGATCTGGCACACCCAGCCCACTCTTACAGCCTAGTTAAATCCCCAAGCACGAGGAGTTGAGGCTTACACATAGGTGTGGTCACAATCAATAGGGTGAAAGTTCTTTCCCTCAGGGGATGCTTCTTCTAGGACAGATTCTCTTTCAGCAGCATGACCCACCCAAGGGCGGAATCCCATGGGTGTGTTTCTCCTCTCGTTGTCCAACTAACATATAAGCATTCATAATATTAATCATTTTGTATGTACACAGTAAGAGACACATTAAGCTCATAGAATTGCTCTCCTGGGGTCATCTATATCTTAGACTACAGTGCTCGGGCCAGATTAGTCTTTCCTATCCCTAGCAAGGTTCTAGTCTCGTCGTTGCTTTTGGATCATGACAGCATTTGTTCATGATCAAGCTCTTAACTTATAGTTAAGAATCGTGGTGCTTTGGCCTGGCCCATATCGATGCAAAGGTAGCTCACAGCTTTCTCTGGGTCCCTTCAGTACCTCATTGGGACCCTACTTTCATGGTGCTAGGAACTAAGGGCAACTGAGGCTAAAGTTGAGAAAGCAGATGCCTGGGAGTGAATAATATTCAAAGCCAATTAAATCCCAAGTTTTAATTAATACAAAAGCACATTAACAGCTGCCTTCCTTTGACCATACAAAAATGATATTGCTTTAAAGTAAACTTGTGGCAAGGGGGAAAGGACAAAGCAATGTTATCCTACAGAAATACATAAATAGAGCCTGTTCCTGGAGCAAGGGACAGCAGTGCTTGTTGTCTACTATATAAAATTCTATAAGCTTGAATTCCCTAAGCTCAGAGATCCTTTCCTGTAATGCAACTTCAGGTGCAGGTGTCACTTGACCCTCTGCCTTGCCTATGGGAACTGGAACTTTGGAACCAATGCAAAAATGATAAGACTTTGGCTACTGCTATCTCTGAGTAATAAATTGCCTTTGATATCTCCATAAAATATAAGTAGATTGGCCTCCTAGTTTGTAAGTAGAGTAAAATCCTAGACCCTTCACAGCTCTTGTCAAGAATCTAGTTTCTATTGTTTCGTCTTAATTCCACGAGCCTAATCTCTAAACATTCCAACTCAAAGCATTCTTTAATGCAATCTTTTATACTTTGGTTTTGAGGACACACCAGGCTGTGCTCAGGGTTTGCTCATAGCTCTTTACTCAGGAATCATTCCTGAAAGTGCTCAGGGACCTTTATTGGTGCCAGGGATTGAATCCTGGTGAGCTGTATACAAAGCAAGAGCCTTATCTGCTATACTATTTCTCACGTCCCTATGTAATTTTTTATATGTTAATTTTGTATCCAATGTAGACTGTAAGCAATTCAGAGAAGGACCCATAGCATTACTTTTCTATCTTATAGCAGCAAGCACAAACATGGTGCATAGTTGGGCTCTTCATCATCATTATCATAATTACCGTCATCATTATCAATGTTGATGACTTTGGTTAAATGCATACCAGATGAGTTAAATTACTCCATACATTTTACGATTGAGTTTCTTGTCTTGGGTGTCTTCTTGTGGATGAAAACTATATATTTATTCCTCTAGAAACAGAAAAGCTCTAATGATGGAGAGAGAGAGAATGATATCAATTTATCAGGATTCCGGGTTGCTAGGCATAGCGATTTCCTAATCTATTGGACATGATCAAACTAATGGACCAATTGCAAATCTGTTTGAACCCTGCATTTTCAAAGATATCAGGAATAGTTTGTTATGCTGGGTTGCTAATAATGATAATGTTTGAGCTACTTAAAAATTAGAATAGTTCTTAAGAACCAGAAGACAATTTTTATGTGAATTTGTAGAATTCAGGAGCTTCAGGAAATCAACTCCTCTAGCTCACTGCTTTCAGCAACAATGGGAGCTTATTTGGCATTTGATACAAATCCCAAAGCAGAACTGGACTTCTATGAATGCATTACCAAAAGCCATACACTTGTAAGTACCTAATTATTAATGGACCATTATACCACAAAGAAAAAAATTATATATTCATTTTTGTTTGGCTTATCTTTGTTTCCAATAGTCTGGATTATTCATTTGTCTAATTTAAGTTTTCTTTGAGGATGTGGAGAATAACATTTTCTAACATAAGTGCTAAACCATTATAATTCTGGGCTTTCCTTAGGATGTATTCCACAGCCATAGATCCACAATAAATTTGTATTATTTGTCTTTCCCTGTCTCTCTGTCTATATTTCTCTGTCTCTCTCTTTCCAGTTAGTATGACTGCAGCACACTCTCAATTCAATCAGTACAATTGATACTGCTATATGACATGGTCACTGTCACTGTCATCCTGTTTTTCATCGATTTGCTCGAGCAGGCACCAGTAACATCTCCATTATAACACTTGTTGTTATTGTGTTTTTTTTTTTTTTGGCATATTGAATACGCCACGGGTAGCTTGCCAGGCTCTGCCGTGTGGGCGAGATACCCTTAGTAGCTTGCCAGGTTCTCCGAGAGGGGTGGAAGAATCAAATTTGGGTCGGCTGCGTGCAAGACAAATGCCCTACCCACTGTGCTATTGCTCCAGCCCATGTGACATGGTAATAGTTTTTTATTTGGCTTTAGGTATTTGATATTTTCTACCTTTAACGAATTCAGCTGTTCCTTCTCACTTAAAAATAGTTCCTGTTATTTGAATTTGGGTATATTACCACCAAATGATTGTAAATTCTCTGATTCATAGGGTTTCATACTTAAACTTGTAGACTGTATTGTTTTTGCTTTTCTTTTTTGTTGTTGTTGTTGTTTTGGGCCACACCCAGCAGTGCTTATGAGATAATCCTGGCTTTGCACTCAGGAATTACTCCTGGTAAACTTGGGGAACCATATGAGATGCGGGGTTTGAACTCAGGTCCCTGCATGCAAGGAAAATGCCCTTTCTGCTGTACCCCTTGTTTTTGTTTTTGTGTAGTGTGTTAAGGCTGAGGAAGTGAGATGCCTGTGAATAGGTGAAGGAATTAGTTATCAGAGGGAACTGGGAATTAAATCATGAAACAGCACAAAGATATCATCCCCAGCCTGCCTCTTTGACAGGCACATTTTAAAGTTTGGTTGATCTTCTGAGTAATGTAACTACATATCTTTCTTTATCTTTTTATCATTTTATTTTTTAAGAGTAGGATCTTAGCTCCAAGGTTCTTGATGTCCTTCATACCTCTGAATTAGTCCGAGTAGTTGGAGATCACTGTATCACTGTCATCCTGTTGTTCATTGATTTGCTTGAGTGGGCTCCAGTAATGTCTTCATTTGTCCCTGCTGTGTGCTAGTGTAGCCCAATGGTGTCTGCTCGCTCCAGGAACATGAGGAGCACGTCGTTGTTACTGTTTTTGGCATATCAAATACGTCACGGGTAGCTTGCCAGGCTCTGTTGTGTGGGGGAAAAAAGAAAAAAAATAAAGTGGTTGCGCGGCCGTGAACATGGCCGCATGCTCCAGGAAATATTGCGTCGCTCTCTTAGGGGAGATTTGTTTTACAGTCTCTAGATCTTGGTTGTTTGTGTGATTACATAGCAACAGGGGGAGTTTGTGGGTGTGAATGCCAAGCTACTGGAAAACTGGGGATCTGGGTGGAGGAGGCCCAGTCCCCAACCAAACAGGCTTGGAGATCTCAGCCAATACCTGGGTTCCTCTGTCTGTTCCCTCATGGGTGACGCTTGTCCGAGCGTGTGGAGAGTGGTCTTGAGCATGACTGTGGCTGGGTTCTGGAGGTTTTCGACTGCCGGGGCTCTGCTTGGGGCAGGGAGGGTAATTCAACCCACCCCACCTCCGAGGGGACCCTGGTAAAGACAGCCAGGAGTGGAGGCAGTAGATTCTGCTTTTGAGGTTGCTGCGGTTGGAGTGGTTGGAGATAGATGACACATCTATCTTTGATTGGAGGACATGAGACCAAGTACTTCTTTGATTAATAAGGTCTATAGAAAGTGAGGGACAGGGCTTTTTAAAAACGCACATGAAGGAAAGATTAAGGATAATTCCAAATAGGATGCTTGTCAAAATGAACACCCTGATCAGGCACAGTTATTTCCAGGTGGGGATTTACCCCTGTATGGTATGTATGTCATGTTATCCTTGGAAAAGACCTCATAGTTTAGTTGAAAAGATGCACATGCTTGAATTTAATTCATTATCCAAGTACTATTCATGATAATATGGTTAAGTTATTTCTGGTGTACTTACCCTAATATATAAATTGAGTCATTGAAGACAGTAGTTTTAGTGATCAACTATGAAATATTTGTCACCATTAACCACCACTCATAATTCCCCAACCAGGGTTTAGTGTATACAAAACAGGCTTTTGAGTCAGATAAACCTTGGCTCAAATTTTATCTCTTCTGAGGAGCTGTTTGATGTCAGGTGAATCACTTAACCTCTCTGTGTCTTGGACCCCTACCTTATAAAATGGCTTAATATTAGCTACCTTATCTAATTGTTATGAAAGTTAAAGTAATTGACAAGACACATGCCATGTCCTTAACATTATACTTAGAGAATTGTAATCACTGGTATTTATTATTAACACTCATACCTAAAATACAAAGTTTAGGAATTTAGGAATTAATGGTTTTGGATAGTGTCTTGCCTTGCTTTCCTAACAATATATTCTTGCTGCTAGCTTCTGAGGTTTGTACAGATTGTCTGGGCAAACGGACTAAGGTTATCTCTTACCCCACAGTATACTGAACAAGTGGGAGCTTGTAAACTAAGTAGGATGTCATTTTGAGTCACCGTTTCTCTAATTTCTTTGGACATTTCTGAAGAACAATTGGATTCCCTTCAGTTTTAATTTCCCTTTCTTCCCAGATAAATTTTCCAAATGTCCACTTCCTATTTTCTTGAACAAGGCCAGAGTTGAAGAAAGCTGGCCTTCAATCTCCAACCAGGCTGAGAGCACTTATATGGGTTCAAGAGAAAATTGCATTGGAAAAGCAGCTGAAGCACTGAAATAAATTGTCATGAAATGAAGCTTAAAATGAAAGCCCAAGGTAGAACCTGGTCCTAATTGGCAATGGAGCTACTCAGGTAAGAGCCCAGTTTCAAATATCTTATTGTAGAACTCATATGACATGTGTTCTTTCTTCACCCCTTCCCCATCACACTTAGCAGCCACCTGCATCTCTTAGAAGGTCACAATAATTAGACAAAGGCAACATTAAGTTATTTTATGTTTCCTTAAAATATCTAATCAATAAACTAAATTCATGCATGGAAAAGGTAAACTGAACTGTGGTACACTTTGAAATCTTTTCTATATTAGGATGAATAATGGTATTCTAATATATATCCATGTTCTAATCCATAGAATCTATGAATATGTTACCATATACACAAAAGAGATTTTTTAAATATGGATCAGATAAGATTCTGGATATGGAGAGATTATCTTTGAACCCAGTGTAATCTCAGGGATCCTAATAATAGGGACACAAGAGGAGACAGGCAGAGGGCAAGGTGATGTGATGAAATTGGAGTACAAATTTTGAAGATGGAGTGTGCATTTTGGAGTGCACAAATATGGTGGAAGACACCTAAAGCCAAGAAACAGAGACAACTATTAGTGGCTGGCCAAGACAAATGAATGGAGTTTTCCCTTGGGAGCTCCAGAAGAACCAACCTTGCTTACTCTGTGACTTTAGCCCACTGAAAATCATTTCAGACTTCTGAATCACAACATGAGGATCAGTTGGTGCCATTTTAGACCAGTCTTTGAAATTCTTCTGGGTATGTTGGGAAGCCAGAGATTTGGTAAAATATGTTAGGCAACATGAAGTCTCGTATTTCTCATAATAAGGAGCATGAAAAGAGGACCCAGGGCTTTCTAGCACTGAGAAAACAGACTAAGGGATTTGATAAAATCTGTGAGGCTCAAGGAAGTAAGTAGTGTCCTGGATGAGAGTGTGCTATAAAGAAAGATAAAGATCTTAAATTTAAATTCAATTTGTTATATATTTTTCCTGGGAGTTGATCGTCGAATTCCTCAAGCGGTCTCAGTAATGTCTCCATTCGTCCTAGCCCGGAGATTTTAGAGGCCTCTCTCTACACGTCCTTCCCAACGATGCAGTATTAGAGGCTCTTTCAGGGTCAGGAGAATGAGACCCATCTTGTTATTGGTTCTGGCATATTAATACACCATGGGGACCTTGCCAGACTCTCCCATGTGGACAGGAAGCTCTCAGCAGTTTGCTAGGTTCTCCCAGAGGAGAAGTAGGCTATAAGATATTGCATAGCCACAAAGATGCTGCGTGCTTTTCGGAGCTTGCTTTTAAGTCTCTTGCAGGCTGGCCGTGGGTGGGATTACATGGCGCTGGGGGAAGTCCCTGGGTGTGACCGCCTAGCTACTGGAAAATGGGAAATCTGGGCAGAGGAGGCCCAGTCCCTATCCGAGCAGCCTTGGGGTCTCAGACCCGGGTCCCACACACCTGGATTCCTCTGCCGGTACCTTCATGCATGAGACTCATCCGAACGTGTGGAGAGGGGCCTTAAGCATGGCTGGGAGTTAACTAGTAAAATATTTGATAGCTTGAAAATGAGCATTAACTTTAGGATTAATCTGTTTTCATGCCTATCTCCATAAACTTCCTGGTGAGGTTAAAAAGAGAAAGAATTTCTTGTGCTTTCGAGTCTCATAAACTGTTACTTGGTTTATTATAGACTGACTGCTTTGTTGTTTTGAGAGGAGGTCAGCTTTAGCAGCTGTGGGCCTCTCTGGAAAGGAAGGAAATTTGCTTATGTTCATTCCGAGAAGGCCACTGAGTTTTCAGTCCAGAAATCAATCTATCAATCTACTAGGTGGCTTGAAAGCTTGTAGTGGTCGCTTACCTTGTTGATGTATAGTTGTATTCAGTATGCTAACATT